>NC_056728.1:822470118-822717618 GCF_019279795.1 Protopterus annectens | reverse complement strand
CCCACACTTTGTTGGGCGTTTTGCAGATGTCTTGCAGTAGGAGGTTTATTTTATATATATATGTATGAAGATATATATATATATATATGTATGTATGTATGAAGATATATATATATATATATATATATATATATATATATATATATATATATATATATATATATATATATATATGGATCTATGTTGATCCATTGAAATTGCATTTCATCAAAACGTAAACTCTCAAACTCACTTTCGTGAAAGTGCACTTTGTCAAAAATGCACTTTCGCAAAACACAAAATAACAAAAAGCAAAACCAAACACAAAAACATAAAAAAAAACAAAACATTAAATCACATTTATGCAGGGGGGGGCAATCCCCCCTGCACCCCCCTACTTAAATATACTAACTTCAAGATCTCACTACAGTGGGGAAAAGGATATATTCCCTTATCCCCAGTGTAACGGGATTCGGCAAATCGGCTTTCGCAAAAGTGCGCTTTCGATGTAGTACACTTTCACAGAAGTGGGTTCGTCCTTCTGTTTGTCAATGAAATGTACTTTTGGCAAACAGAAGGAGACACATATATATATATATATATATATATATATATATATATATATATATATATATATATATATATAAATATATAAAACAAATATATGTATACACATATATATATATATATATATATATATATATATATATATATATATATATATATATATATATTTATATATATATATATATATATATATATATATATATATATATATATATGTATATTGGTATCTTTATATACATATATATATATAAGAGTACTACGGATATATAATTTTCCCTTATGTTAAATGACTGTCGTGCATATGTTTGTTAAAACATTGTAAATTTCTGCAGCTCAGATGGTGCAGAAGTACACTGCTGTGATTGTAGTGCACAGCATCCTGGGTTCAAGACGTGGCAGGGCTGATTATTTTGTTGCTGGGCAGAACAAGGGCTGATGGAGACAGAGTGATTAAGGCACTTTTAAGCAGTTCTAAGTGGGTTTAAGCAGTTTTGCGTGGAGCTAAGAGATGCTAACAGATGGTTAAGCCCTCTTAGTTTCACTTAGAAATGCTTAGTCCCACTTAGACCTGCACTAATTTTAATTAAAGAAAAGCAAAAAGGGTGATAGGAAAGTGGTGAAATGGGGCCAAGCAGGAGGCAAAACATTAGGAAAAGCAGCTAATGATGTGCAGGACGGGTGTCGGAAAGGACCATAGCTCTACATTTCTTCTTCAGCAGCAGCTATGAATAATGTGTAGAATTTGAAATTAACAGTCTCACACCCCACAGTGAGGGGTGATGGCGACAGAAATTTGCAGAATAATCTGTGGGTAGATTGATTAGTTTCACTGTACATGGGGGCAAAATGTAGAGCTATGTATGGTGTGATTTTTTTTTGTGGGACAGATGCCCTTTTTGTTGTGGGAGGGCTAGGTATCTTTGGGAAGGTAGGTTGGGTAGGATAGGTTGCATTTGCAGAAAGACAAGACAGACAAGACAGCAGACAGGGGTGGTATATGACACATGAGTTGGGTAAACACCTTTGATGGGGAGGGTGGTTGGGAATCCAAAGCCCATGAGCCCCCAAATGGATACAGTGGGACTGAGGTCCCCACCCATGGGCAGTCACAACTGCACCTTCATGACCCCAAAGGTAGCTGTTCTGGGTGCTGGACAGGAGGGGCTGCCTGCCCCTCGAGGTGCACCAGTGACCCTCCATCTGTCACAGCCGGTTATCCAACTCTGATCGGATAATGCTTCGCACCATACCCCAGAATTGACTGTGGGTGACAGGCTCCTGTCCATGCCCACTCCCTGGGGGATTGGTCCATTCCCCTGAGGCAGTTCCACTCAAGGGTGGTGCAGGACCAATGGATGAGGAAGTCCCGGGATGGGTCCTAGCCATGCTGGGGCCTGGTCCCATGACCAGATGAGGTGGAACAGGTGGATCTGCTGGGATCTGCCTTCCCAAATGTGCTATGGTGTTGAGGTTTTACAAAATATGTTGGTTAGTCATGAACAGCACATTTCAAGATTAGTTATAAGGGCATGCATGGGTGTTCAAATTAACCCCATAAAACAGATTTGAAACAGTTGCATAGCAAACAGAACACATGCATAAACGGAACAACAGTATGCATCTTAACATCATGCTAGTAAAATTGACGGCAACAGGCAACCGACAATGGTATTTGAACAAGGTATGTTAACATGCAACCAATCAAATATATGAACAGTTATAGAACACAAGTCCCAACATTAGGTTTGGAGAACAACATATCCGTAGTATATAAATTATAGTATTGATCCAGATAAGGAGTGGGGGGAGAGACAAAATGTCCATTGACAACTATTTATGCTTCTATTTTCCACAACAGTACTGCTCAGTACTCTATGGGTCTGCCCTCACTTTACATCTACCTATGGTCCATAGGTTCTGTAGCAGCAACATACCTATTAAACTGTCAGCCTGGAATGGTATGGGGCAAACTGTGAAAACTCTGGGTACATGACTAGAGGGGACTTGTATATGTCAGGGTTACATATCTGGAACAGAATGGGTACCCTGAACTGCTGTTATGTGAGTGTGCTACTGGCATACTTCAACTGGTTTCCTATCTGTGTCCAGGGTTATTGGCAGCAGTGATCACTAGCTGTGACAGCATGACACATGAGAGATATGTATCAGGAAGAGTGCATGTTGTATGTACCTATCCTGCTGTCATTCGAAGGCATGTGGTGGGACAGTTGAGCAGCTGTACACAGTTTATTAGCATACCCTTCTTACAGTGACTACCAACATTTCCTTACCTGTAAAACTTGTGGAGAAAATATCTGTTAACATTACCTGACTGTTTTTACATATATTCCTGATTCCTTGTGTGCAGATATGCACATATCGTATTACCACTCCTTGGATTTGAACCATGTCTGGGTGTGCAAAATAACAACTAAGCTATTTCACATCACACTGAGCTACTGAGGAACTGCTGCTTCTTGTTTTACTGGTTTCTGCCTAAAAGTATCTTGGTTAGACAATCTGAACTTGTAATCCTGTGATGCATACATGACAGTGTACTGTGCATTAATCCTTTGAATTACTACAATCTGGAAAGCAAAGTTTAACACAGGGCATTTATATCTTGTTTTACAGATCCATTCTAAGTCTACAACAACATGCCAGAGTAAACACAACAGTTTGTGTTACAGATGTTTAGTACAGGTCAATATTAGTCAGACAAACTTTATTTATTCAGTTAAAACAGTAACAGTATACCTACTAGCAGTAAACAATGTACTTCTTCTTAATTATTTGCACAATATACTGCAAAATAGATTTTTACTCACCAGCCTGTCGGTGCAGCCTCAGAAGTCTGTCAGCATGGGCTTTGATGTCACTAGCCCTCTCTGCTGCAGCTGTATGGGAGAAAAACAAATATTACACATACCTATCACATCGTCAGGCTAGAATTTGGTAAAGTTCCACCAATATCTGTGATACTTACAAACAGTTGGAGCATGGTTGTCCATGGCATCTTGGATCCCCTGGTCCAAGAGCACCCGCTTCCTCTGCTTTAGGTCAGCATAGTGATGCTGGACCTGCTCACCAGTTCGGGGGATGCCAGTAGCACTGGTGAGATCATGGGTGAGATGGTCCCAGGCCTCCGCTTTATATTGTGAGCCCTGATACAGGCCCTGCAGCATTCTCTCATCATGGTTACTTATGAGGAGTCCAGCCATGACCCTGGACCCCATGATGACCCAGCACTGGGCCCTAAAGCATGAACCCTCACCTACGCCAGCCATGGTTCCTACACAGGTTGAATTATAACAGGTACTGGCTGTGTTCCTGCCTGTGCAGTTTAAATAAGGACATATTCCCACCGTTTACCATCATTGGTCGATTTTGAAACTGTTGAGCTTAACTTAGTGGTGCTCAAACCTGGTAAGCCAATTTTTGCAATGCTTAAAGGGGAAACTGTTGAGCACTGCTTCTTACCAGTGCCTAAATCCACTTAGCTGAGTTGGCCGCTGCTTAGCATTCATGCCTAAGCAATAATTAAACCAGCTAAGCAGAGATGAGCACTGCTAACCATTGCTCACTTTTAATTTTTTATAAATAGTAGAATAATGACTTCATTTAGTAAGTGTATATGATTTACTTTACATGACGTCCCTCTATGTGTTTCATTACATTACTAAGGGTTGTGACTATAGTGTATGGGACACTTGTGTATACTTGGATGGTTTCACATGTTATATGCCCTCATGTTTCCATTTTAGACTGGCTTTACTACCCTGGTTGACAAATATCACTTATTACATCATTTAAAAAAGAAAAAAAATAATTTTAACACTGCTTTCCTATGTAAAAATAAAATGCCTATCTTGATATTCACACTGTGAACGCCTGCATACAAAGCTAGGATTCTAACCACTATGCTATCCCAGCATTAGGATTTTAGCTGTATATTTTTATTTATCTCCTCTGGGGTGTTTAAGTAATGCTGGGCAGAGGGCCATAACACACACACACCCGCTCAACTATGCTTAAACATATCTTACTATGGAAAAAAATATATTTTTAATTAGTTATGGCATTGTACAGCTTTGTTACTCAATGAGGTTAACAGCCATGTGAGGCAGACATCTGGGCATTCTGCTGACACCTGTACAGTTGACAGCTATTCATATTGCAATTTCATATAGGAGACATTTGTGTTTCAGTCTTCATATCCTTCTAGAAGTATGTGCTACTGCATACCTTTTATTCTATCAGCTTTCTGGGTTTCTCAGTGCAATATTTACGGAATGTCCCTATTTGTGTGCCTTTGTCCCCCCATTATTTATGGCTTTGTACAGCTTCCTTGCTCTAGTAAGTTGAGAAGTATGTGTAGCAGGCATCTGGGCATTCTGCAGCAACCTGTACAGTTAACAGCTATGGCCGTATGGCACTTTTACAATGCAGGGGGTGCATGACAGAACCTGTCACACACCCACTGCATTGTTTCTTGCTCCCCTAGATATTTCAGTATCCACGGACACTGAAATGCTTATTTTATTTCATTTGAGTGTTTGCAGACACTGAAATACTTTTAAAAAGTGCCGTATGGCACTTTCTGAGTGCAGGGGGTGTTAGATGTGTATGCACTGCTTAGACACACCCCCTGCACTCAGTACTCTTCATGTCCATTTAGCCTTACCAGCAGCGCACCTTCATGAATATTCAAGGGGTGCTGCTGTTAATGCTAATGCTATACGAACACAGTTCACTCTGTGCAGGAATAGCACTATTCCTGCACAAAGTTTATTGAATCCAGGGGCTTTTCTCCTATATAATTTCTTATGCAACAACAAAATATATGTATTTATTTCTGCCTTTCTACCTAAATGACATTTGTGTGTATGTGATGAACAGGAATTCATAGTTGTCTGTTAAGAACAGCTATGTATTATATGACAGTGTCCAACTGTCTGATCTATGAAATGTTACAGTCACTGTGTGGTCACAACACAAAAACATAACTGTAACATTTCATTTTATATATCACAAATATATCTGATATTAAAGGATTCCCATAATTTAGAGTCAAAATGTATATCTGTCCATTCACTCTCTCCAAATAACAGTAGAAGACTGGTGAATTGGAGTTAATAAACAACAACAGACTTATACAGTACATTCAATTTGCCAATATTATCATATTCCACATTCAAATTCTACAAAACTATTCTACTGTTGGCAGAAAAATTATGGATAACAGTCATACTTATAGAAATCTGGCCAATAAATGGTATAGCCATAAGCATGTGCAAAATTCCTGTAAACATCAACAAGCAAGTATGTATACGAGCATTTCCAAAATGCTTATACACACACACACACACACACACACACACACACACACACACACACACACACACGCACACGCACACGCACACACACACAGACACACACTCAAAGATTTAATGAAAGATGTCCCTTATTCATAGGTTCATAAGTGTTTACTAGGCCAATGAACACAAGGGCCTTTTTAAGCCTAGCCATACATCTGAAATCTCTGACTAGCTCTGATACACTTGATAAGTGTAATCATGGGCCTGGAAGATGAACCATTTACAGGTTACCTGTTTGCATTAGAGACATAGGTGCCAAACCAGGGATGAATTTCTGTTTTCCCATCCAATTGTCCAAGTTGCACTTTTATTGGGTTATGGAGGAACTCTGTTTTACATGGACGGGGAGCCATAGACGGGGTAATCTCTGGGATGCATACCTATCTCTCCAGCAGGTCCTATTTATATCACAGGCAGGGTTTAAGTCTTTAGAACAGGTAATTCTGCTACTGTTTGTTTTGTGGATATGCAGGAGGTCTATCAAAGTGGGGTCTGACAATACCCTATATGCCAAGCATAGATCTGCCCTCTAAAGCCTGTAGGAGACAGAATACAGGGATAGGGCCTTGAGGTGGTCTGCATAGGACATATTACTTAAGCCCTGTATTCTTTTAGTGAGGAACCTCTGTGGATGTTCCATGTTGTTGGATATGCCTGGTTAGGTACATACCAAAGTGTGCATTGTACTCAATGATAGGTCTGATGAATGCTGAATACAGTGAAACAATGACTTCCTTGGACTTAGATACCATACCTTTGTTTATAAGTTGCTCAACATAGAATGATTTCCTCCCCACTGTAGATGTGATGATCAAAGGCTAGATTGCTATCTATGTGTGTACCTAAATCCCTGACTACTGGGTCAGCTCTAAGGGGTGTGTTGTCAATATGGTAGTTACCAGGGATGGATGACTTCCCAAAGTATACTATTATGCATTTCTTGTCATTTAGTTTTACTTCATGACTCTGATACCAGTTGTTTGTCTGTGTCAGCCCTGCCTGGAGAACATTTGTGTCAGTGCGGGATTCAATGACAGCTCCTAATTTGCAATCATCTGCAAGTTTAGTCAGCCAGAAACCATTGACATTGGCCTTCATTTCTGAGAAGTAAATGCCAAAAAAAGGAGCAGACCAAGGACTGATCCCTGAGATACTCCACTTGTGACTGGCTGGCCTCTTTGTAGAGGTGGACTCTCCAATTCTAACTTTCTGGGTCCTGTCTGTGAGCCAGTTGATTATCCACTGGGTGACATATGGGTTTATACCTAATCTCTTGAGTTTGTCAACAATGCCTGAGTGTGGTATTGTGTCAAATGCCTTGGCCAGGTCAAGGTAGGCATTGTGAACGTTTTGCCCTCATTTATCAGATTTGAACCCACAGTAAGCCACAATACATGCGCATTGGCTTTTTGCTTAACAGGCTGAGCTAACACACAGCACAATACCTTCTTTATTAACAAACTACCATTGTGTGTGTGTATTCATATTCTTGTGGCTAACGGGGGAATACAAAACCATCTGACACCTAAATGCTATAGGCCCTCAGGCTATACACAAGTGCCAGATAGGTTCTATATTATATATTAGAACTTTCTAAACGTCGAATCCCATATGTTCAACAACATATGATCGAAGTTTAAAAGTTTGAATATATAATAAAACAAAAAAAAAACAAGCCCCCCTGCACCCCCACCCCCCTACTTAAATATGCCACCTCCAAGATCGCACTACAGTGCAGAAAAGGGAAATTCTCCCATTCTACACTGAACGGCACCATTACGTTTAACCTTCGAACGCTTGAAATTTTGATCATATGGTGTCGACCATATGCCATTTGAAATTTCAAGCGTTCGTGGTTCTAATAGGAACCCGCCAGATAGCATCAACATTTTAAACTTTCAAACTGCACAACACATGGTTGACACTCAGACCTGAATTGATCTTGCACTCAAAAAACAGGTATTCAACAATATTGTGCATTTTGTAAAGCAGAACTGACTAAGGGATGTCTGTATAACTTAGTATTCACACATACATAAGTAGGTTGTGCAGTACTCTCAGAGTAGTATAGATAATGGAGAAATACATAGTCATCAGCAACCTAGGCACTATAGGCATCAGTGACACAGCCATACTGGATGTACAAAATGATTTTCTTATATGCTGGAAAACAAACATGCCTAATGTTTAATAGTATCTATATGATAAACAATAGTAAACAAAGAACCACCATGGGAATCAAACCTATAATTATAGATTTAACAGTCATCTTGCTTTTTTGATTATCCAGATGAGTTCAAATATCTGGATGGGAAGATGGTGGCACCTTGCATGACAGTGGCCTCTCTGGCTCCCGATATGCACTTTCTGTATTTTTGTTGTACCTTGTGATTCTTTTTAAATGGTTAGACTGTTTTTGCTGTTGAGTGAGCGAATGTTGCAGTGGCAGTGTTTGTGGTGTCCTCAGTGGAATTATTTCTTGTTTATTGTCTGTTTTTTGGTAACATAACATAACATTGGAGTGATGGAAGTTGGGCCTGCAATGGTGAGCTGAGCTGATATGGAGTGCGGGAAGTAGAATTTAGTTGGGTCTGTGTTAAATGGATTGACCTGGAGATGTGGTGGAGGGTGTTGGAGTGATGGAAATGGTGATGGTGATGGACTGGATGGTGGTTTGTGAGGGTCAGAGGTGTCTGAAGGAAGGACTTGGATGTTGCTGGTGATAGAGTGGTCATTCAGGCCTGCAGGTAGAGGAAGTTGCAAAGACTGTGGTTGGAAAGAGGGTCAGAAGGAAGGACTTAGGCTTGGATGTTGCTGGGGATGGTGTAACCATTCAGGCCTGCAGTTAGTGCTGGTTGTAATGTCTGTGATGATGAGACGATTGTCAGATGAAAGGAAGGAGATGTAAATGTTGCTGGTGATACATGGAGATGATGGGGGCTGATGGAAGTAGTCCATGTATCATGCTTGTTTTAAGCTTCTGGTCTTCAGTTGGCTCCTTCACTGTTGCTGTAAAAGTGGATTTTGTTGATTCTTGTATATGTTGTTGCATTTCTGCTGTTTTGTTTTTGTGCATCAGCTATAACTTGGGTATGGTTGAATGACAATAAAGTTACTTTTTGACTTTTAACCTTTGTTTGAGCATATGGACATTGGACAAAGAGTTTTAAAAGGCATATATCTGATATATGAGTCACAGCTATATCTCTGATTACATTAGGAATGTACAGGTACACTTAGGATTATGACACTTTTGATGCCCCAGCACTGGCCCAGTAATCAAGCAGCTTCAATCCTCACCACTGGCAACCGTGGGGAATGTACACACTTTGAGGATGACAAGCATACACACAGTAAAGTGTAATTTCCCTTATGAGCACACAGAGACCACAGTCATTCTGGGGCTGGTTTCTCCCTCTTTCTCCAGATCCCCAATATATCTCCCCTACTGGCACAGCTATAGAGCTGAGTCCTTAGCCAGGGTCCCAAGCCAAGTCCTCCAACACTCCCTCTCTTTGACCAAACAGTGCTTCATGTCCCTGCCCAAGTAGCTTACACACACACACTCTTGGAGATTTGTTTTACACACACACACACACACACACACACACACACACACACACACACACACACACACACCTGGGAAAAGCTGACACAGGTTTACTAGCTATTCCCCTTCTGCCCAGACTATAAGGTAGTTATCACTGCCATCAGAACCCCTTATCAGCTATTTTAAGGCCCTTAACAAAGGGTTTCCAATCCTACCGTGTAATGTTACTATTAATCCAAATGGTAGTTTGACCAAGAGCAAGGCTATTAGGAGTGGTCTGTACAATGTCACCAAATAGATATGCAAGTACGCTAAGAGCTTAAATATGTCTCACTAATATCAGCCACTAAATATATTTAATAATAAATAATAAAAGAAAAAACAATACTCTGTAAATCATCACAGTAACTTCAGAGTTCAAAATCACAGGAAATATCTAAAGCAACATGCAGGACAGTCTCAAATAAATAAAGAAAACATCTAAGCTATACTTCACTATATTCCTAACTGTAACTAAGAGAAATTACTGTACCCTAGTTAACTTACTTACAGAACAACAAGCAGGCAGAAGTGGTGAGGGGATGTATCCAGGTCAAAGGCAAAATACAAAATGCACAGTCACTCTCTCAGAGCATTCTTAAATTAATATCAGATATTACTGCTAGGATACTTACAACATGACATAACTTTTTGTCATCTGACTTAAGTTCCTAGGCTCAACAACCATTGCTAGAAATGTCTAGTATTTAGCATCTCCCTGTGAAAACATAGCCTTCAGATGTTTGCAACTGCTAGAAGACATAAAACAATAAAAACACTTACAAAACAATGCAGAAGTCTCCCTAGTTCTAGACATCCTGTCTCCTTGCTGCATTGAAACTAACTTTTATAGCACAATTATAAAACAATTTAATTTCAAATATTTTCTTAACGTTTTGCAAGTTAACCTTCTATGTTCTAGTTCCCACTATTAAAACATATATATTTACATAGGTACAACAGTTTATATACATTCTGTTCTTTTGCAGTAGGGTACACTGTGGACACATCCTTAAGCTCAGTAATTTGCAGACATGCATCTGTACTAGCAGCTTGATATACAAACAACATACAGTTTTAATATAGTGGTAACACAAGCAATTGCATCCTGCTGATATTCACAAATGACATATAACTATTTACAAAATTCCAGATAGCTGTGCTGGCAGTATCTCCTTCTGTCACACTTCTATATAAATCATATTAATATTTACAAATGACATATAGTTATTTATAAGACTCCAGATAGCTGGGCTAGCAGTATTTGCTTTTGTGACACCCCCCCCACCTTGAAAACTCAAGCTAGTTTTTCAAGTGACCCTTGAGAAACATTGCTTGAGAGGGGTGAATATCTGTGAATGCATTACCCCATACCCTGTCTTGAGATTCCAGCTGCCTTGACATTGCTGACCCCAGCACAGTGCTGCACTGTCCCATCATATGCCTGCAACCCTAGGCTCCACCATAGTAATTTCGGATTTGGCTAGCTGACTCCCTGTAGCCATAGATCCCCCTCAGACTCCTCCCGTCTTCTATTGCAAATACTTAGCACCAGGGCCTCCCTATCATGGTAAGGTTTCATCATGTTAACAAAGTACAGCTTGTGCCCCTGTCTCCTGCCTAGCAAGTCTACCATGTAGTTAGCATCACTGACCTTCCTTACCACCTTGAAGGGGCCCCTCTCAAGCTGCTTGCAGCTTGTGTTTGACATGAATGAGAACCATAACTTGCTGCCCCATAGCATACTCTCTAGCTCAAGCATTCCTATCATACCAGACCTTTTTCCTGCTGTTGGGCTTCTTTCTGTAAGTTCTCCTGGGCCAAGTCCATGAGCTCCCTGAGCCTTGTCCTGAAATTTAGGATTTATAACACAGCAGACTGCTTGTAGGATTCACACTCACCCTCCTACTCATCTCAAACCAAATCTAGAGGTCCCCTCACCCTATGCCCATACAGCAACTTGAATGGTGAAAAACCTGTGGATTGCTAGGGAACATCTCTGTAAGCAAACAGCAGATGGGGTAAATATTTGTCCCACTCCCTCTTGAACTGGTCTGAAAATGCCTATAGCATGGTTTGAGTGTAGAGTTTTTTATTTATTTATTTTGTATTTTACATTTGTTGACCGGGCTAGATTAACTGGATATATGTCCATTTTCAGTAGAGGCCCAGGGAGAAAAGCTCCACATAAAAATAAACAAGAACAAACAAAATATTACAACTTTGGTTACAGTTCACTTGTCAGACACAACGGGTGTTACATGGTAACTTAGCATTCATGATAGAAAAACAGCAAAAAGAATATAGAAAATCCCTCCCCCCTTTTTTTGTATAGTTGACCAACAAATAGTAGAAGAAAGAGTATTCAGAAAGATGTATGAGATTCACAAGAGAAAATTATAAATAAGGCACAGGAAAATAGAGCAGATATATACAAGACTGGAGAATTAGTTGAGGGCAGTGACTTAGCTATAAGGCAGAAAAATGACAATACAGTCTTTCAAGATTATAACAAGTCTAACTAAGAAGGTATTGGTCTTAAAGTGGCTATAGAGTGAGTATTAAATTGGTGCTATAATCTAGGATGACAAGAAGAGAGATCTTAGTCAGGGTTAGTACAAGAACATAGCCAGTGGGTTATAAGGTATAATTTGAGTTTTTTTTTTAATAGTGCAGTTAAAGAAAGAGATGTGAGTTCAACAGGAAGAAGATTCCATCTTTTTCACACAGTGTTAGAAAAAAGGGAATCTCCTGCTTTATTGTTGGGCTTTTGTCTAGATACCAGTAGTTTATTTGCTGAGCGTAGGTTTGTGAGATTTTTATATGGGCTGATTAGACTTGTGAGAATTGGTGTATTAAATGGATGATGAAGGGTTTTATGGACAATAATCAGTTGGTGGAATATAATTTGATTAGGCAGTTCCAGCCAACCCAGTTGCTTCAGATTTTGGCAGTGGTGGGTTCTGAATAGGGAGCTGGTAGAAAATCTGGCAATGTTATTGTAGGAGATTGCCAGTTTGTTGAGGTTGCTTTTAGATAGATTTGTGTATATAGGAGAGGCATAGAAGAGGGTGGAGATAAGGTGGGTATGGGCAATAGTATTTCTTACTATGGGAGTAAGGAAGGATTTAATTCTATAGAGGGAGCATAGTTTTCGGATAACTGATTTTATTGTAGTATTGATATGAGTATCATAGTTCATGTTGTGGTCAATAGTTACTCCTAAGAGTTTGGTGGTAGTGTCTTGAGATATGATTGTGTCATTATTAGATTTAATAATGAGGTCGATTGGGGTGGACTTTTGTGTAGGAGTAAAGATCAATAGTTTAGTCTTTTTGGAGTTAAGGAGAAGACAACGCTGTAAAAAACATTTTTCTACTAGTTCAAAGACATTTTGGGTGAGTGACTGCAGTTCAGATGGATCTGTAGCTGAGCATATTAATGTGGAGTCATCTGCATATTGTATGCATGTAGCTTGGGGGATACTTATAGTTAGATCATTTATAAAGATGGAGAGTAGAAGAGGGCCTAGAATAGAACCTTGGGGTACAACAAGGGTGACAGGAAGATGGGTGGATAGACTGTTGCCCCAAAGCACTGCTTGTTGCCTGTTATCTAAGTAGGACTTGAACCATTGATGTGCTTTAGCATCAAGTGAGAGGGACTTAAGAATATTCAACAATATGTCGTGGTTAACCATGTCGAATGCTTTTGAGAGATCAATAATGGTTGCAGAGGAGAGCATGTTATTGTTACGGTTTTAATGTGGTCTGAAAAAGATAGGAGGGCAGTAGTGGTGCTGTGGAAGGGTTTAAAGCCATGCTGAGAGCTAGCTAATAGTCTATTTTGTAGAAGGTGGTCTAACAGTTGGCGTTGAATGCATTTTTCCATGATAACCTCTCCACAAGACCATTAGCCAGGGGATGGTGGGGGGTGGTCTTTAGGTGCTTCACCCAACAGTGCATCCACAGACAAGCCAGCAGGTCTGATGTGAAATTGACAACTCTCTCAGTCAGTATTTCTTTTGGGAAACCTACCCTGCTAAAAATCTCTAACAAAGCATTTGCCACCTTTTCTGCCTCAATGGAAGATAGGGCCACTGCTTCAGGGTATCCAGTAGCATAATCTACTACCACTAGGCTATACTTTTTCCCTTGGAAATTGAGGCAGTCAGAGGCCCCACAATCTCCATAGCTACAATCTGAAACGGTTCCACAATCACAGGCAAAGGCATCAAAGGAGCTTTGACCTTGTCTCCTGCCATGCCTATCTTTTGGCACTGCTCATAGGTCCTGCAGTACCCTGTTACATCTTTGGAAATCCCAGACCAATAAAGGTTGTGTATAATACATCTCTTGGTACACTTTATGCCCATATGACCTGCAAAGGGAATATCATGGGCTATGGCTAGAAGTGCCAGATGGTAGGATCCAGGTGCTACCAACTACTGTATTCTCTCACCCTCTAGCCCTCCCTCAGGGATCCAGTTTCTATACAGTAACCCTTTGTCCCAGTATACAGATTACCCTTTCCCCTTGAAAATCAGATTCCTCACTAGCTACCTCTGTCAGGCTTTGTAATGTAGGGTCTGAGAGCTGAGCCAGTGTCTACTCTCTCTTGGTAACCCTTCCCAGCTCCCCTTCCACAGGACGTCTGGCATCCTCTGACAGTGGTGCCTCACTGTCAGCCCAGGTACTACTACTCACCTCTGCCCTTGCAGTCACTATGTCCAAGGGAACATCAGTACTCATAAGCAGATGTGATTCACCTTCAGTCTCACTGCTACAGGGTAGCTCCATCTCTGAAGTAACCACCACACCAGTCCTGGCTTTGTACCTCTCAACTATACAGATTTTTGCAGAATGTCCAGACTTTTGCCACATATTTTTGGTCGGTTTTTCATAAAATTGTGTTTTTCTCACAAATTACTGGCAAATCATTAACGATTGAAGTTAGAAAATAATGACAGACATTTGAGTTACAGACTTCATACCCTTCAGAAAATTCAGGCTAATGCAAAGCCTGTTATTCTATCAAATTTCTAGGTTTGTAAGAGCAATATTTAAAAATTGTCCTTATTTTTGGGCCTTTGTCCCACTTTTATTTATGGCTTTGTCCAGATTTATTGCTCTAAGAGGTTGAGAGGCATACCTGGTTTCAGGTCTGTGGTCTGTCTGGGTCTCCCCCAGGCTACCAAACCCACATGCTTGTCTCCAAGCTAGACTGCATGTCACTGCATGCACCCAAGGTACTGCATTATCAAAATCATTCCCTAATAGGGCATCTGCTGGGATATCCTCAAACAACCTACTTGCTGGTTTTCTTTTCCAGCCTCCCAGTCAAGGTGAACCCTAGCCAAAGGTACATAGAATGGGGTCCCTCCTAATGCTCTGACTGGAGTAGACTGACCAAGCAAGTATTGCATGCTTCACAAGGGTTAGGTCAGAGGTCACTCTTTGTCACTTGACTTCAGTTCCCAGCCTCAATAACCATTGCTAGAAGCTGCTAGTATTTAGTATCTCCCTGTGTAAACACATAGCCTTTAGATGCTTGCAACTGCTGGAAGACAAAAAACAATAAAAACACTTACAAAACAATCCAGAAGTCTCCCTAGATCTAAACATCCTGTCTCCTTGCTGAATTGAAATTATCTTTTATGTCACAATTATAAAACAATTTAATTTCAACTATTTTCTTCAAGTTTTGCAAGTTAACCTTCTAAGTTCTAGTTACCATATACATTTACACAGGTGCAATAGTTTATATACATTTCTGTTCTTTCCCAGTAGGGTAGCTGTGGACACATCCTTAAGCTCAATACTTTACACACACACACACACACACACACGTCTGTACCAGCAGCTTGATATACAGACAAGCTACAGTTCTAATATAGTGGTAACACAAGTAATTGCATCCTGCTGATATTCACAAATGACATATAACTATTTACAAAATTCCATATAGCTGTGCTGGGAGTATCTCCTTCTGTCACACTTCTATATAAATCATATTAATATTCACAAATGACATATAATTATTTACAAAATTCTAGACAGCTGGGTTGACAGTATTTCCCTTTGTGACAACACTTACTGTAGGCATCCACCACTTCACTTGGAGCACTCAACTGAGGACTCAACTCTACAGCTGTGGTCAGTGTGAAGTCTTATTTAGAGCTTGTTGAGAGAGAAGGACACCCAGCCATAGGATGGGAGTGTGTTCCCTGTATGCTCTTAAGGGAAATTGTGCTTGTTGCAGAGAGCTGCATCTGGAAATACTGTGGGTATCTATTTTTGTTCCAAGTGGACATCCCTCACAAGTGTCCATGGTGAGGTTTGAGATTCCTTGATCAATGACCCAGAGCAGGGATGTTACATATTGATGAGCAGTGGTGTGGATATTACTTGAACTTCTGTACCCTGTAGGCAGTTGTCACTGAAAGTGTGTGCACTCTCAGCAGCCACAAGGCAAACATACAGAGTTTCATTTTCACAATAGTTTTATTTATTTTTGCTAGCTTAGTTTAATCAGGGAAAGCATGCAAAGATGTCTGCAGAGGATTATGGCAAGATGACAAAGAACCAATTATCCAAGGGTTCCTGTTATTTAATCGACCATCCTAAATGTCGAGTCTTGGAAGATCGAACGGGGAAGATGGAAAAATAGAAATGTTGAAGTCACGGAAATTCGAATTCTTTCCCAGGAAAAGAATTTGGTTGGCTGTTGCTGCGGCTTTGACATTTTCTGTACTGTGGTGCGAAAGTTACGGATCAGGTTAAGATAAGTGTGTGAGTGTGACGGACGTTGGGGTTAGGGTGCGGGTAAGGTAAGTGTGTGAAAGTGATGGACATTAGGGTTAGGGCTTGGGTAAGATAAGTGTGCGATAGTGACGGACTTAAGGGTTAGGGCGTGGGTAAGGTAAGTGTGTGATAGTGATGGACTTAAGGATTAGGGCACGGGTAAGGTAAGTGTGCGATAGTGATGGACTTAAGGGTTAGGGCGCGGGTAAGGTAAGTGTGCGATAGTGACGGACTTTAGGGTTAGGGTGTGGGTAAGGTAAGTGTGTGATAGTGACGGACTTAAAGGTTAGGGTGTGGGTAAGGTAAGTGTGCGATAGTGACAGACCTTAGGGTTAAGGCACGGGTAAGGTAAGTGTGCGATAGTGACAGACCTTAGGGTTAGGGCATGGGTAAGGTAAGTGTGCGATAGTGACGGACCTTAGGGTTAGGGCTTGGGTTAAGATTAGTGCATAGATAGTTGTGCATGTAATGTGTAGTGTAGGTCTATTAGGTGTTTGGTGTGCTTGTGTTGTGTGTGTGTTTTTCGGAACAGCAAATTTTTTCCCTGGGAAAAAATTCGCTGTTCTGGGGTTTTGTTGTTGTCATATTTCAAACTTCCAAATTCGAACATATGGTGTTCGAAATTTTGGAAGTTCATTTATATGACATAGACCCTTATCCAAGGTGTGAGAAGCCAAAGGACTGGTGCATGCCAACCTGACTAAACAGGAAAGGATTTCAGCCTTATTTGCAGCTCAGATCAGCAACCAGGAGGATAACCAGTCTATGATGTGGATTTGCAGCCCTCAGAAAAGGACAGTTCAGCTTTCACCTTTTCCTCAGAGGACTTAAAACCTTTCTGGAGTTAAAGAGACTTGAACTGGAGGCCAAATGGTTGGAATTAGAATCAGTGGAGAGAATGTGGCATGCAAAAAATATGGAATTAGAATGCAGCAGAAAGACTAGGGCATTTGGAAGCCAAAGAAAATGAGAAACATCACCAACATGAGAAGGAGATGCTGACTCTTCATCAGGGTCGTGGAGGTAATGGGGAAGGGAATAACTGAACCCCATAAGTAATAAAGGTTAGTAAATTTCTTCCACAGTTTACAGATGGTATTAATTTTTATAGTATTATTCATATATTTGAAAGGGTTTACTATGGTTTGTGCAAATGACATTCTGTCGGCAGCACTGCTGCTGAAAATCAGAATGTCATGCACAAAACATAAATGGATGGGATAGTCAAACACACTTATGAGAATGCAGTAGTGCATTTGCAAAGTGTATTCGACTATCTGCACTGAGATCGAGGTACAGTGAGGATTGGAAATTCATCCATATCCCCACTGTAGTGCAATCTCGGAGTTAGAATATATTAGTGGGGGGGTACAGCCCCCAGAGGGGGGGGAGCAGGGGGGCCCTGCCAAAACGTGATATGTCATATAGGAGTCTGATTTACATCAGCTCCTATACGGCTATCACGTGATGGTTTCGGCCACAATGTCGACTCAAATGTGTCGATCATTTGGGTCAACATTGTGGCTGGTCAGAATGTGTGTGTTCAGGTTTACTATTCGTTGTTTCGAATGGCAAATGTTTTCCCATTTGAACAAACAATAGTAAACCATTTGAAAGAGTATGTAAACAGTATAATGTTGATCAAGGGCTCTGGGTACAGTTCCTGACCTCCTTATTCCATGGTAAAGCTGTAACTGCTGTTTTTAAATTGTCTGATACTGATGGTTTAAAGTATGATAAGGTTAAACAATGTTTATTGGAATATTTTAAGTTAACACCTGAAGCTTACAGAAAAAATGTTTCATGAACATAGACACAAGGCAGATGAAAGTGTATGGGATTATATTGCTGAGTTAAGCACTATTTTCATAGGTGGGTGAGTGGGTGTCAGGTCACCACTTTTGAAAGGTTGACAGACATTTGGTGAGGAAACAAGCCCTTAGCACTTTTCCTGAAGACATGAATATTTGGCTGGCAGACTAGGTGTGTAACTTTGTAGATGAGCTGGGGAAAAAGGGGATCTCTGCTTATCAAGCACAGCATCACTGCCAAGAAGGGGATACCCAGTGCTGCACATGGATATAAGGGAACCCATAGTGGGTAGCCTAAACCACCTCAACAAAGTCCACTAGTAACATGGGAAGCCACTAGTTCGGGCATATGAGCAGGATCAAGGATTAGGTGTTTTAAATGTAACCAGTCGGGCCATGTAGCATACAGACATCCATGGAAACAAGGTGGGAACAAAAGGTGGAGGGGGGGGCAGCAAGTGGAAATAACAGTATGCCAGTGATAAGTCATCTGGAGACAACAGGAGTACCAGATTATCACTGGAGTTTATATCCTATTTTAGTGGATGGAAAACAAACTACTGTTAAGGGAGACACAGCCACTGACATAGAAATTATGAAGTCTGCAGTGGTTAAAGAGGAGCAGTACTTGCTAGACAGTACACTCCAGTCAGTGCTTTAGGAAGGACCCCATCCCAAATGCCTTTGGACAGGATTCACCTTGACTGGGAGGGTGGATAAGGAAGCAAGCAAGTAGGTGTGTTTGAGGATATCCCTACAGATGTCTTGATAGAGAATGATTTTGATAATGCAGTATATTGTGTGCATGCAGTTACACACACACAGGCATAGGGACAAGCATGTTGGGCTAGTAGCCTGGGGACAGCCATACACACCCCACACCTAAAGTCAGGGCTAGTGATGTGACTTTTTCAGGGTGGGAACTACACTGTAGCAGTGAACATGAAGGTGAGTGACAGCTGTTGGTAGGTACTGCTGTTCCCTTGAATAGAGTGACTGCAAGGGTAGAGGTGAGTGGTAGTATGCAGGCTGTCAGTGAGGCACCACTCTCAGAGGATACTAGACTTCCTGTAGAAGGGGAGATGGGAAGGGTCACAAAGGTAGAGTTGATATGCTCAGCTCTCAGACCCTACACTAAAAGGCTTGATGGAAGTAACTAGGGAGGCACCTGATTCCCAAGGAAAAGGGGAGTATGTATACTGAAACACAGGGTTACTGTATAGAGAGTGGACCCCTGCGGGAGGGCTAGAGGGTGAGGTAATACAGCAGTTGATAGTGCCTAAAGCCTACTGTCTGGCACTTATAGACATAGCCCATGGCATTTCACTTGCAGGTCATATGGGTATAAAGTATACCAAGATATATATTATACAGAATGTTTATTGGCCTGGGATTGCAAGGGATGTCCCAACGCACTGTCCAAACACAAAAGTGTTAAAATGATAAACCAGCAACAGCCAAGCAGTAAACCACAAAAATATATATCCAAACCACGTTTAATTTGAAGCGCTTTTCGTTTGCAACGATGTGCAAACTTAATCAGAATGAATAAGAATGAATAAGAGGTAACAACCATACAGGTTTTATACAATCAGCTTAATTGTTCATAACAACATAATTGAAGACAATTAATAATAATTAATAAAAATTGACTTTCAATGGGCGCATTGCTGTTAAAGGTACAAAACCTGAAAAATAGTTACTGTTGAATACTGAGAAGATGCATATGTGTATATACATATATTCAAAAACACCACTAATGGTCATAAAAAGCAACAAAACTCAAAAATTGTTAAAAGTATACAACATGTATCTGTTTAAATATTAAAATATATATAAAATATATATAATATATATATTATTATTATTATTTAAATCGAACTGTCATTCACAAATAATACAAACAATTGCATGCAGTAGCATTTAACTAAAAAATTAATACCCATGTTCTGTATACAAAGGAATTTAAAAACTAATAAACTTGATACTGCTTACTATCTTTTAAGACTTAGAAGTCAAATTTATAGCAATTCACCAGGCATACAATGACATTAGAGGTGGTCCAACTGCGTTAAAACTACTAGCATTAGAACTTCAGTGGCAAATTAGGCTAGAATCCTACCATTCCCCTGGTCTTAATGAGGCATGCTCTATAGCCTGCCTTTTAAGTATTCTAAGTCTTAAAAGATAGTAAGCAGTATCAAGTTTATTAGTTTTTAAATTCCTTTGTATACAGAACATGGGTATTAATTTTTTAGTTAAATGCTACTGCATGCAATTGTTTGTATTATTTGTGAATGACAGTTCGATTTAAATAATAATAATAATATATATATTATATATATTTTATATATATTTTAATATTTAAACAGATACATGTTGTATACTTTTAACAATTTTTGAGTTTTGTTGCTTTTTATGACCATTAGTGGTGTTTTTGAATATATGTATATACACATATGCATCTTCTCAGTATTCAACAGTAACTATTTTTCAGGTTTTGTACCTTTAACAGCAATGCGCCCATTGAAAGTCAATTTTTATTAATTATTATTAATTGTCTTCAATTATGTTGTTATGAACAATTAAGCTGATTGTATAAAACCTGTATGGTTGTTACCTCTTATTCATTCTGATGAAGTTTGCACATCGTTGCAAACGAAAAGCGCTTCAAATTAAACGTGGTTTGGATATATATTTTTGTGGTTTACTGCTTGGCTGTTGCTGGTTTATCATTTTAACACTTTTGTGTTTGGACAGTGCGTTGGGCTATCTACAGTTGGACTCTCCTTTTGTGATTTTATAGTTGTTTATTGTTCCACTTTCTTAGTATTGCAAGGGATGTAACAGGGTATTGCAGGACCTGTGAGCAGTGCCAAAAAGTAGGCAAGGCAGGAGACAAGGTCAAAGCTCCTTTGATGCCTTTGCCTGTGATTGAGTAGTCATTTCAGAGGGTAGCTATGGTTATTGTAGGGCCTCTGTGTACCCCAAGTTTCACAAGGAAGAAGTATATCCTGATGGTAGTAGAGTATGCTACTAGATACCCTGAGGTGGTGAATCTGTCCTCCATCGAGGCAGAGAAGGTGGGAAATGCTTTGTTAGAGATTTTCAGCAGGGTAGGTTTCCTGAGAGAAATACTGACTGACTGAGGTGCCAATTTCATGTCTGACCTGATGGCTTTTTGGTGGTAGCTCTGTGGGGTGAAGCACCTAAAGACCACCCCATACCACCCCCAGACTAACGGTCCTGTACAGAGGTTAAACTCTACACTAAAGACCATGCTACAGGCATTTGCAGACCAGTTTAAGAGAGAGTGGGGCAAATATTTGCCCCATCTGCTGTTTGCATACAGAGAAGTACCCCGGGAATCCACGGGTTTTTCACCCTTTGAGTTGTAAGGGCATAGGGTGAGAGGGCCTTTAAACTTGATTAGTGATGAGTGAGAGGCTGAGTGTGAATCCCACAAGCAGTTTGTTGTGGCATATGTCCTAAACCTCAAGACAAGGCTTAGGGAGCTCATGGGCTTGGCCCAGGAGAACCTGACAGGAGCCCAAAAGCAGAAAAAAGTCTGGTATGACAGGAATGCTCAAGCCCAAGAGTATGCTGTGGGACAGCAAGTTATGGTTCTCATTACTGTCAGACACAATAAGCTCCAGGCAGCTTGGGAGGGACCCTTTGAAGTGGTAAGGAAGGTCAGTGATGTTAACTATATGGTAAGCCTGCTAGGCAGAAAGCAGGGGCACAAATTGTACCATGTTAACATGATGAAGCCTTACCATGATCAGGAGGCTCTGGTGTTGAGTACTTGCAGTGAATGGCAAGAGGAGTCTGAGACTGATCTGGTGACTGATATCCTCAGTGAGACTCAGACTAACATCTCAGTGGAAGGGGTAGCAATGTCCCAGGAGCTATCCCATACCCAGGTTGGAGAAATCTGAGCAGTGTCACAGGCATTTGGGGACATGGGGAATGTCACTGAACTGGTTTAACAATTTTCTCTTACTTTGTGACTATCATTGTGAGGTGAGCACAGCTGCATGAGCTCCACTCAGCTTCCAGCTTGGAGAGCTTTAATCAAGTTAGCCACTAGGTGGCGACATACTCTGCTAATTGTATAAGATCCCTATTCCCTCTGTATGCAAACAGGTGAGGCCCAGAGTCTAAGATCAAAACTATTACAAACCAAAATTTAAGTTCAGTCCCAATTCTCCTAGCTCTACTCATCCTTAAAGAGCTTTCTAGCAACATTTGTTTTCTGTAAGATTAAAAGTTCTGACATAGTGTATTGTCTTACTTACATTTCCTGGCTCCTTTTTTTTTTGGACTCCCTCCTGCTGGGGCTTGGTCTGCCTGCTCTGTTCGCCCTTCGGGCTCACTCTGCTCCCCCACCCTGCCCCCATATCCCACCTGCTCCCAGCTTTTGCTATGGTCTCTCATTCCAAACTAATAGATGTACTAACTGAACTATCCTTCTCATCATCTGCCACAGCTTGGTTTAATAACTATTTATCTGGTCGTCAACAATCTGTTCTATAGCAGGGTGACCTATCTCGAAGCCTTTCTTTAACCATTGGTGTCCCCCAGTGATCTATCTTGGGCCCTCTCCTTTTCTCCCTCTTTGCTAATAATCTACACACAGCTACTCCACATGGTTCTCTAATACAGTATGCAGATAATTCAACACTTATCTGTGCTGTAACTTCTCTATCAGCTCTTCATTCTCAAACACAGGAATCTTTCACTTCTGTTGAAACATGGTTAGCCAATGACCATATAATCCTGAACCCAAGCAAAACTCAATTATTACTCTTCCAAACTAACAAAACATCTATCTCATGCCCACCATTTAACATAATAGCTAAAGACAATACTGTAATCTCCCCAACAACCCTGTACAAAGCTTCTTGGATTGGAAATAGACAATAACCTAAAATTTGACTTACATGTCTCCCTAACAGTAAAACATGTCCATAAGAAATTTGGATATCTAAATAGGCACAAAAGGTTCCTGACCAAAATGGCCAAAATTACAGTAGCACAAACCCATCTGCTCTCCACTCTACTATATGCCTCTCCAGTTTTAACTAATCTTAGAGAAACTGACTTATCTAAGCTAGAAGCATGTTATAATAAAATTGCTAAGTTTGCATCTGACTGCTCATATAGAACACATCATTGTACAGCTTTAAGGATACTAGACTGGCTTGAACTTTCCAACATTATTCTTTACAACCAACTCTCTCTAACTCACAAAACTGTAACACAACCAACCAGAATCCCTACACTGCAAAATCTCATCCTTCCTTACAGTTCCAGAAGACCACTTTGCTCTAACAATAAGAACTTATTCACCATCTCCAAGGCCAACAACACTGCAGGAGAATCTTTGTTTTCCAGCTATATATTTTGCATATGGAACTCCCTTCCTAAATCCATTGTATTAATCTCATCCACTAACCACTTTAAGCCATCACCTAATGCTTATCAAAAAAATAAGTGGATATGCTCCTGTACTAACCCCTTGTGAATGCTCTGATACATGACAGTATACCCTAACCATATCCAACTTCTTCCATGGTGTTTAATCTTTTATTCCTACTGGCCTGTCTTAACCTTATATCTTGACATGTCATACTTTACAAATAGTACTAGCTATGTTCAAAGCCTAGGTTTTGCTGTCATGATGTAACAAATTTGTATTTTCTTATGTATACTACATTTTGTTTAATGTATACGTTATTGATTATTGTAATTCGTGCATCAGAATTTACTGTTACTCATGGAGCTTTTCTCCCCAGGCATCCACTGAAAAAAAATCTGTGTCCAGTCAGACTTTCCTGGTAAACAAATGTTAAATATATAAATAAATAAATGTTCACTGGGAAACTTGGATGCACCCACCTAGTGCAATACAGTAGCGAGGTCAGCAATGCCAATGCAGATGGGTTAATCTGTTCCCAGGCAGGCTCATTACTCTTAAGCAATGTTTCTCCAGGGTCACTAAAGAAACTAACTTGAATCTTCAAAGGGGGAGGGATGTGATGATGTGAGTTATTGGCAACTATGCCAGGAAACGTGGGGCAGTGGATGTGTAATATATGTCAGCACAGCTAGCTGGAGTTTTGTAAAGAATTATGTCATTTGTATACCAGACTGATTCGTACAGGTGCTTGTGTTGAAAATGTATTTGTAAAGCTGCTTGTGCTAAAAATGTACCAACAGTGGGTCCTGCTGGGTAGAAAAGAAATACACCTGTATGTCAGACTCCATTGTAATTGTTGAAATTAATATATTGTAACAGAAGGTACTAGAAGAGAAGAGGTAAATCTCATTCCAGCCAACTTTGCAAAATAGTCTGAAATTAAATTATCTGGTTTAGGCCATAAAGATTGTATCTTACAGTTCTGATTGCAGCCAGAGACAAAATGTCTGTAAAACCATGTCTCAGAATCCTACTATAATGTCCTTAGGGGGTAAACTAATTGTTAATCTGGAAGGGTGGAAGTTTTTGAAATGGCTTTATAGCTTACAGATGCTATGACACATCTTAGCAAAGCTCTGTGTGTGTATATTATCACACATATGTGCTAGATTGTGGTTCAATTGATAGTAAAAGGGGTAGTATGAGAACCAGAAGTCAGGTGACCAGATGCATGTGATGTAATTTAGTAATCCAGCACTGAAATGATGTTTTGATACTAGATGAAACAGAAGTCTCAGGGCAGTCTGTTTGTGAAACCTGACAAGAAGGAAGACCACTCACTCACTTCATCTTGCATTGCTCTAGTAAGTGAACTAAGGGGCAGTAATTCTTTAGATCAGTCAGAAAAAATATAGTGAAATTAGTTAAGTATTGATTTCTGTATCTGTGTGAATCTCTCCATTGGTGTTATAATATCTCCTGTAATTTAAACTCTGGTGTTTATTGAAAATAGATATTTAGTATTTTTCATGTTATTTTATTATTTATTATTAAATATATTTATACTTTTCATTGTGACTTGTCTTTAGAGAATATTTTAACCTTTGAGAGTACTTATATTTATTTGGTGACACCGTGTCTGCTCCTGAAAGTCTTGCTGCATTGGTCAAACACTACCATTTGTATTAGTATTAATTTTACTCAGTATAATCGGGTACCCTGATAACAGCTTTAGAGTATCTGGCTTTGAAGGGTTCTGGTGGCAGTATCTACCTTATAGTCTGAGCAGAGGGGGCATAGCTGACAAATCTATGCTAGCCTTTCTAAGGTGTGTGTGTGTGTGTGTGTGTGTGTGTGTGTGTGTGTGTGTGTGTGTGTGTGTGTGTGTGTGTGTGTGTGAAAATTAAGTCTCAGAGAGTGTGTGTGTGTCAGCTACTTGGAGCAGGGACACAGAGCACTGGTTTTACATAGAGGGTGGTGAAAAACCTGGCTTGGAACACTCAGCTGAGCACTCAACTTTAAAGCTGTGGTCAGTGTAGAATCTTATTTGGGGCCTGGTGAGAGAGAGGGAAACCTAGCTCCAGGATGGGAGTGCATTCCCTGTGTGCTATTAAAGGAAACTATGCTTGGTGCAGAGTGCTTTATCTAGAAATACTGCATGTATCTATTTTTGTTCCAAGTGAATATTCCTCTCCAGTGTCCGTGGTGAGGATTGAGACTCCTTGATCACTGGCACAGAGGAGGTACGTCACAGTATCACTATGCATATGTATATACATATGGTGAGAGAAATATGTAGAGTTATCATTATACATAGTTTTGCATACATATACATTTCTATACAAATGTATATAATAGCTGTATAATCACATACGCACAGACTTACATAACTTTGTGTATGCTTATATTTGATTATCCTTATCTGTTTGTAAAAGAGTCTGCTTATATAGCATCTGCTGTTTATGTACTGTATGTTGTGTGACAGTACTTAACAATTCATATATATTATTGGAGGACATATGCTAACATTGTAAAGCCCATCCTCCAATGCTTAAAATACATATGTCACTCAGGGCGGGAGGTTCCATAATGGTAAAAGTTTTTACCTTATAAACGCAAGGTGCAGGATTTGAATTTTCACATGCAGTAATTGGCTAGGTTTAAAATGGCCCAAAAAGGCAGTTAGCCTAGTACTAATCTATGAACCTTTGAACCTTGTTTAATATCACTGTACAATGTTCACAATGATGATCATATTATTATTCTAATATTATATTAGGTCTGTCTCACATCTTATTCTAAAGAAAACTTGCATATCTTTACACATGGGTAGATAGGGACACATACTATGAAATGCTTTATCTGCATAGTCACAGATCAAATATGTTTGAATTCTATCAACTTTTCTGCTATCACAGAGAACAACTAGCTGGGCAGGCAGGATTCTGGACTTTGGTGTGAACATAGATGAGCGCTGTCTGATTGAACGCAACTTACACCAGTTTGTAGTTAGTTATCCTAGATGCTTTCTCAAATGAATGTCTATGTGAACTGTTAACTAGGCTTGTTTGACACTGCTTGATCACATGCTTTGTTTATTCTGACTACATTATGAATGGAGATAACCTATCATTAACTGCAAACTAAGTTCATAACACAGAGTCATTGCTGCCAAGTAATATTTCTTACATTTTTTCATGCAGATGCTGAGGAATGAGCCCAAGACTGTATGTATATTTTGTATCAAGAGAATGCACAGACCTGATGAGCAGTGAAGTGTGTTATCTTTAGACATACCTTTTCCCTGTAGGGCCACTAAAATGTCTCCACTTCCAGTATGAGATTTTTTATATACTTGGCATCCATGAAAACACATGTGATAGCAAGCTGCCCATAATGCATCCCCAAGGTATAGCTTCTAATTATTAATGTAGTTTGTATACCATTTGCTGGCAAACTACTTTGTGTAAACTGCATTTGTGCATGTCATTTAAAATGTAATGATTTTTTTTGAGGATGTTTGGTGACACTACCAAAATGATAGTCAGCTGTGTTCTACTTGTGTTTTAAATGTAAATGTTTTACATCTGGATTTTGTCTGTTTGCTGTATTGGTACATAATACTGACAGCATGCAATGCAGCTTTTACAGTTTCCACTGTCTTAACAATGTATAATCGGCAACTTGTATGTATGGTAGTGGTTCTCCACTTAATTCATGATGTGCATACCTTGCCTGTTCATGTATTGAATGGGTGGGTATTCTGCTGCCTCACAGTATCAGTAATGTTGGCAGGGTTGTTTTACTGTATATTTTTTGAGTTCCAGTCTTCTTACAATGATGTTTAGGTGCACAAGTATGATTATTAAAACACTACCTTACATAGCTATTTGTACCTTACTATCTCACATGACAAGCTTCATTGAGTTAATGGGGCTGTACAACTTTATACTTATTTACTTATTCATATTTCTTTACAGGGGTAGTGCACTGATGTCAATGGACTATTCTTGGGTGAAATTATGACCAGTGTGAGTGTATCCTTTTTTCAGTATTGCTTCTACACATCAGTGTAATATTCCTTGGTTCAGTGATATTTGTATGATTTAACATTTATATATGTCTGTTATTTCATGCAGCATAGTGAGGTCATGCTGTCTTTTGATAAGGCAATGTGTACAGATGTGACCCAAATATTCAGTTCCTCTGATGCAAGTACATTATGATGTTATCTGTTAACCCATGAAGCCCTATTAAACTCATTTGCATAAATATTTCAACAATATACTTGCATGTGTGTATATAAGATGATTTTCATAAGATCAAATATCTGAAGCTTATTATTTCCATATGTATTAGATGTTTCGCATATTACTGTTTTACCATTCCATGTTACTTTTGTAGTGACACCTCAACATGTATGTGTATGTTAATCACTGTGGTCATATTCTCTGTATATTGTAGTTTTTGATTACCTGTAATTTTAGTTGTGATGCCATATTTGTAATGCTGTTTAATTTTGTAGATGTGCAGGCCTCGTGTGTGTGTTTGTGTGTGTGTGTGTGTGTGTGTGTGTGTATGGTTTACTATCACATATTCGATTGTCATTTAGACGATCGAATATGTGCGAAAATCATTTTCTCGAACTGAGAGTTTGATCACCGCAATGTTGAAGCTGACATGAGCGAACAGCCGCTATTGTCAGCTTCAACACTGCAGTGCAGATTGCACTATAGTGGGGATCGGGAAATGTACCCTTACACTCACTGTAGTGCAATGTCAGAGTTTGTATATATAAGTAGAGGGTGTGGGGGGTGCAGGGGAGTTTGCCCCCCGCAAACGTTATTGCTAGTTGTGGGCAGATGTGAGCATTTCAGCAAAGTCGATATTCGACATTGCTGAAATCCTCCGTTCAATATTTCGGTTGCTCGGTGTTTTGATTTCCAACAATATTTGTCGGAAATCGTTGCGTTCATCTAAATGACGTTCGCAAATATGATAGTAAACCTATATATATATTTATATATATATATAAAAGTGTACACACCCCTGTTAAAATGCCAGGTTTTGTGATATAAAAAACCAAAACCACAATAAATCATTTCAAAACTTTTTACACCTTTAATGTGATCTATAACCTGTACAATTCAATTGAAAAACATACAAATTTGTTAGCGTAAAAGATATAAAAAATAAAAAATGTACAATACGCTGGTTGCATAAGTGTGCATACTCTTAAACTAATACTTTGTTGAAGCACCTTTTGATTTAATTACAGCATTCATTCTTCTTGGGTAGGAGTCTATCAGCATGGCATATCTTGACTTGGCAATATTTGCCCACTCTTCCTTGCAAAAGTGCTCCAAATCTGTCAAATTGTGAGGGCATCTCTTGTGTACAGCCCTCTTCAGGTCACCCCACAGACATGAGACTTCCAATCCAGTAAAATGCAAACACCGTTTATAAGACAATCAAAGAAACAATTCCCTTCTATTCTTTAAGAATGAAATAAGACAAGAGAAAATTATTCCTTTTTACCTTTTGCATGTCTTTACTTCACATAGGCTCTACACCCAAAAACCACCATTAAAAGCATAGAGAATTCCTTTTCTCAGTTTCAGAAGCACAATTACCCAAAATTAGTTAATAATTTCTTCTTTTCTTTTAGCTGATAAATAAAGAGATAAGAATAAACAGGTGACGTTTTCACAGCTAGAAGATAAAAGGGGAAACAAAAACAAGTTATTTAAAAAGTCATTTATCTTTCAATTTCTTCTTCTTATCAATTGATTTCCAGGTATTATTTTCTGCAACTCTCTTCAGAGACATAATAGTCCAATTCATATTTTCTATGCTGTCTAATATTTTATTAGATCTTATGAATGCCATGGCTGATTCCAAGTCTTCAAAAGTCTTAAATTCATCAGCAAGTGATATTTTCAGTCTGACAGGGAATAAAAGATGAGCCTTTATTTGTTTCTTTTTAAGTTCTTTAATCAATGGCAAAACTGTTATTTTACAAATAGCAACTGAGTAATCATTGTCAAAAAGGATGATATTGTCATTTATTTTAATTGCTGACTTAGACCATGCATATTTAAGGAGTAGTTCTTTATTCTGGGTAGAAAGGAATTTTACTATTATTGATTTAGCAGAAGTGTTATTCTTAGATGATGGTGAAGCAAGGGATCTGTGCACCCTTTCAATACCATAAGATAAAGCCTCCGGAAGATCTAAAACTTTGGGTAGCCAAGAAGTTAAAACATTCACCATACTATTACCTTCAATATTGTCCAGAAGTCCAAAAATCCATATATTATTCCTACATGACCTATTTTTTAAATCATCGAGTTTATTCTGCAGTAAGGTATTCTGCTTCAGCAAAAATTCAATATTTTTCTGTCGTTCATGTAGCCTTCCATCTATGTCATTCAGTGATTGTTCAATACCGGTAATCTGAGATTTCTTTAGTTGTAAATCTTCATGTATCAGTTCCATCTGTTTTGAGCACTTCTCCTTAAAGTTATCTAATTTTATATCCATTCTGTCTAATTTCAGTGGCAACTCCTTTATATTTGTTAGGAAAGACTGAAACACTTCCTTAAATGAAGAATCCTGAGAATTAACCTTGGAGAAACTCATCTTTTAGTCATGATGATGAGACAAAATTAGCTAGTAGCTATTTGACAGGAAAAGTTCAATAAATGTATAACATTTTTGATACAATCCCAAGTGACACTTAGAAGTATCAGATACTGTATAAATAATCTGGTTAGGATTGTTTAAAAATAATAAATCCTGTCAGAAATCTTTGAAGTGGCAGAGCTAAAGAAAACTGTTATTAACTACAGCACATATTGGCCATGCCCGCAAATAACGCATGTATTGTAGACACTAATTAACTGTAATGATACACTCACACTTTACTCCTAAACAGTATTAGCATCTATATTAACCCATGTCTCATATTATTAGAACAGGCCTTGTGAGCTTGGCAAAATGTAGTCATATGTGCAGGGATCTGGGAAAATAGCATTTAAAGTTCTTGTTAACATTTTACCTGATTACACATGAGTACTTGTTGATGGCGCAGTGGTGCAGCAGTTTGCATTGTGATTTTACAGCAAGAGGTTCTCTGGTTCAATTCTCGGCTGTGGTGTCTTAAGTGTGGAATCTGCATATCCTCCCTGTGTTCATGTGGGTTTCCTCTCACATTACAGCGACATGCATTTAGAGTGTTCCTCCCCAGGCCTCTGCTGAAAACTGTCTCATTCCAAATCAGACTTTCCCAGTAAAGAAATGTTAAATAAATACTTATAGAAAAGTTTACTTGGTTATATTCAACTGGACGTATAAGAGAATTTAAGTACCTTTTTATGCACTTTTTTTTTTAAAAAATACAGTATTTAAATTGATTTAAACTGTGTATGAAGGAGTGTTGAAGGAATTTTTAACTGGTTATTCTGCTCTTCAGTAATTTGAACTAAAAGCTAGTGTTGGCTGAATTTTGTTATTTGCTAGTAATTACAGGTGTGGGGGTAGCCACATTCATTGATTTCCTGTCCTTGCATATTTAAACTGGTGCATGTGAAATAATTCCTGCTTTAAAACTTCAGCTTGGCAAGCTAAGAACTTGGTTATATTCAACTGGACGTATAAGAGAATTTAAGTACCTTTTTATGCACTTTTTTTAAAAAATACAGTATTTAAATTGATTTAAACCGTGTATGAAGGAGTGTTGAAGGAATTTTTAACTGGTTATTCTGCTCTTCAGTAACTTGAACTAAAAGCTAGTGTTGGCTGAATTTTGTTATTTGCTAGTAATTACAGGTCTGGAGGTAGCCACATTCATTGATTTCCTGTCCTTGCATATTTAAACTGGTGCATGTGAAATAATTCCTGCTTTAAAACTTCAGCTTGGCAAGCTAAGAACTTGGTTATATTCAACTGGACGATAAGAGAATTTAAGTACCTTTTTATGCACTTTTTTTTAAAAATACAGTATTTAAATTGATTTAAACTGTGTATGAAGGAGTGTTGAAGGAATTTTTAACTGGTTATTCTGCTCTTCAGTAACTTGAACTAAAAGCTAGTGTTGGCTGAATTTTGTTATTTGCTAGTAATTACAGGTGTGGGGTAGCCACATTCATTGATTTCCTGTCCTTGCATATTTAAACTGGTGCATGTGAAATAATTCCTGCTTTAAAACTTCAGCTTGGCAAGCTAAGAACTTGGTTATATTCAACTGGACGTATAAGAGAATTTAAGTACCTTTTATGCACTTTTTTTTAAAAATACAGTATTTAAATTGATTTAAACTGTGTATGAAGGAGTGTTGAAGGAATTTTTAACTGGTTATTCTGCTCTTCAGTAACTTGAACTAAAAGCTAGTGTTGGCTGAATTTTGTTATTTGCTAGTAATTACAGGTGTGGGGGTAGCCACATTCATTGATTTCCTGTCCTTGCATATTTAAACTGGTGCATGTGAAATAATTCCTGCTTTAAAACTTCAGCTTGGCAAGCTAAGAACTTGGTTATATTCAACTGGACGTATAAGAGAATTTAAGTACCTTTTTATGCACTTTTTTTTTAAAATACAGTATTTAAATTGATTTAAACTGTGTATGAAGGAGTGTTGAAGGAATTTTTAACTGGTTATTCTGCTCTTCAGTAACTTGAACTAAAAGCTAGTGTTGGCTGAATTTTGTTATTTGCTAGTAATTACAGGTGTGGGGTAGCCACATTCATTGATTTCCTGTCCTTGCATATTTAAACTGGTGCATGTGAAATAATTCCTGCTTTAAAACTTCAGCTTGGCAAGCTAAGAACTTGGTTATATTCAACTGGACGATAAGAGAATTTAAGTACCTTTTATGCACTTTTTTTTAAAAATACAGTATTTAAATTGATTTAAACTGTGTATGAAGGAGTGTTGAAGGAATTTTTAACTGGTTATTCTGCTCTTCAGTAACTTGAACTAAAAGCTAGTGTTGGCTGAATTTTGTTATTTGCTAGTAATTACAGGTGTGGGGGTAGCCACATTCATTGATTTCCTGTCCTTGCATATTTAAACTGGTGCATGTGAAATAATTCCTGCTTTAAAACTTCAGCTTGGCAAGCTAAGAACTTGGTTATATTCAACTGGACGTATAAGAGAATTTAAGTACCTTTTTATGCACTTTTTTTTTTAAAAATACAGTATTTAAATTGATTTAAACTGTGTATGAAGGAGTGTTGAAGGAATTTAACTGGTTATTCTGCTCTTCAGTAACTTGAACTAAAAGCTAGTGTTGGCTGAATTTTGTTATTTGCTAGTAATTACAGGGGGGGTTTTTAAAAAAAAAATTTTTTTTTTGAATTTGAATTTAATTTTGGGAAATTTAATTTTTTTTTTTTTAAAAATTCATATTTTTTTAAAATTTATTGGGGGTAAAATTTTTTTAAAAATTTATTAAAAAAAATTTTTAAACATTTTTTAAAAAATTTTTTTTTTTTTAAACTTTTTAAAATTTAAAATTTTTTTATTTTTTAGAAAAATTTTAAATTTTGGCTTTTTAATTTTTAATAAAATTGGGGGAAAAAATTTTTTTCCCTTTTTTTAAAATTGGGGGGTTAAAAATTTCCCCTTTAAAAAGGTTTTTAAGGAAAAATTTTTTTTTTAAAGGGGTAAAACTTTTTTCCTTTTTTAAAAAAAGAATTTTAAGTACCCTTTTAAATTTTTTTTTTTAAAATTTTTTTTGGGTTTAAAAATTTTAAAATTTTGGCTTTTTAATTTTTAATAAAATTGGGGAAATTTTTTTTTCCCTTTTTTTAAAATGGGGTTAAAAATTTCCCCTTTAAAAAGGTTTTTAAGGAAAAATTTTTTTTTTATTGAATAAAACTTTTTTTTTAAATTTTAAAATTTTAAAATTTTTCTTTTTAAAAATTTTGATTTTTTTATTTTTTGGGGGTTTTAAAAAATTTTTTTTATTTTTATCTTGTTTTTTTTGGGGGAATTTTTATTTCCTTTTCATTTTTTCCCTTAAAAATTTCCCCAAAAAAAGGGGGAAAATTTTTTTAAAATTTTTTGTTTTGAACTTTTTAATTTTTTAAAAAAATTTTTTTTTTTTTTTTTTAATATTTTAATTTTTATTATTTTTTGGGGGTTTTAAAAAATTTTTTTTATTTTTATCTTGTTTTTTTTGGGGGTAAAATTTTTTTTTCCTTTTCATTTTTTCCCTTAAAAATTTCCCCAAAAAAAGGGGGAAAATTTTTTTAAAATTTTTTGTTTTGAACTTTTTATTTTTTAATTATTTAAAAATTAAATTTTGGGGGTTTTTTAAAAAATTTTTTTTAAACTGTTATAAAATTTTAAAATTTTGGAATTTTTTTTATAATAAAAATTGGGGGAAAAATTTTTTCCCTTTTTTTAAAATTTGGGGGGAAATTTAAAATTTTTTCTTTTAATTTAAGGAATTGGTTTTTCCCCTTTAAAAAAAATTTTTGAATTTTTTTTTAAATTAAAAAATTTTTTTTTTTTTGTAATTTTTTTAAAAAATTTTTAAATTTTTCTTTATAATTTTTAAAATTTTAAATTTTATTTTGGGAAAAAAATTTTGGGGGAATTTTTTTTTCCCTTTTTTTAAAATGGGGTTAAAAATTTTTTTTTAAATTTGGGGGGAAAAATTTTTTTCCCCACTTGGAAAAGCTTTTGGGTTTTTTTAAAATTTTAAAAAAAAATTTTTTTTTTTTTAAAAATTTTTTTATTTTTTATAAAATTTTAAAATTTTCTGGGTTTTTTTTTTTTAATTAATGGGGAGGGTTTTTTTTTTGCCTTTTTTTAAAAAGGGGGTTTTTTTTTTTAAAATTTTTTGGGGAATTTTAAAAATGGTTATTTTTTTTTAAAAAAAATATTTTAATTTTTTTTAAAAAGTAAAATTTTTAAATTTTGATTTTTTTAAAAATTTTTTTTTGGTTAAATTTTTTAAAAAGGGGGGGTTTTTTTTTTTTTTTCTTTAAAAAAATTTGGGGAAAATTTTTTTTTCCCTTTTTTTAAAATGGGGAAAAAATTTTTTTTTGGGAATTTTAAGGGTTTTAATTTTCGCTTAAAATTAACTTTAAATCTTTTTTTAAATAGTATTTTTAAGTTTTCCCCTTTTGATTTTTTTAAAAATTTTTTTGGATTTTTCCCTTTTTAAAAAGGGGGGTTTTTAATTTTTTATTTCCTTTTTAATTGGGGAAAAAATTTTGATTTTTTTTTAAAAAACGGTTTTGGGGTAAAATTTTTTTAATTTTTGGGGTTTTAAAATTTTTTAAAAATTTGTAAAATTTTCCTTTTTTTTTTTTTTAAAAAGGGGGAAAAAATTTAAAAATTTTTTGTTTTTTAAAAATTTTAAATTTTTTCTTTTAAAAAAAGGGGGGGTTTTTTTTTTTTTTTCTGAATAAAAGGTTTTGGGGTTTTTTATTTTTTTAAAATTTTCGGTTTTGGGGGAAAAAAATTTTTTTTTTTGTTGGGGTTTTTAAAATTTTTTTTAAAATCTTAAAAAAAGTTTAATTTTTTTTTTAAAAAAAGTTTTAAAAAATTTTATTTTTTTTTTTAAAAGGTATTTTTTTAACTGTTTTAAAAAGTTTGGGGGGTTTTTTTTTTTTTTTTTTAGTTTGGGGAAAAAAATTTTTTTTTTTTTAAAAAAGGGGTTAAATTTCCCCCTTTTTTTTTTGGGGTTTTAAAAATGGTTATTTTTCCGTTTAAAAAATTTTTTTAATTTTTTTAATAAATTTTAAAAATTTATTTTTTTTTTTTAAAAGGTATTTTTTTAACTGTTTTAAAAAGTTTGGGTAATTTTTTTTTCTGAATAAAAATTTTCCCCATTTTTTTTTAAAATTTTTAATTTTTGGGTAAACCCTTTTTTTAATTTTTAATTTTAAAATGGTTTAAATTTCCCTTTATTAAAGGGAATAAAAATTTTTTTTTTTTTAAAATAATTTTAAATTTTTTTTTTTGATTTAAAGGATTTTAAAATTTTGTTTAAAATTTAAAAGGTTTTTTTTATTTCTGAAAAAAAGTTTGTCCTTTTTTTTTTTAAAATTTTTAAATTTAAAAACTTTTAAATTTTTTAATTTTAAAAATGGTTATTTTAAACGTTTTAAAATTTTGTTTAAAATTTTTTTTAAAAACAATTTTAAAAATTTAAATTTTTTTTTTTTAAAAGGTATTTTTTTAACTGTTTTAAAAAGTTTGGGTAATTTTTTTTTTCCCAGTAAGGGGAAAAACTTTTTTCCTTTTTTTTTTTTATGGGAAAAAAATTTTTTTTGTTAATTTAAAAGGTTTAAAGTTTTAAAATTTTTTGGGCTAATTTTTTTTAAAAACATTTTAAAAATTTAAATTTTTTTTTTTTTAAAATTTATTTTTTATTTCTGTTTTAAATTGGGGAATTTTTAAAAGGTTTTTTCCTGGGGGAAAAAAATTTTTCCCCATTTTTTTAAAAAGTTTTGTTTTCTTAGGGGTTTGTTTTAATTTAAATGGTATTTGGGAATAAAATTTTTTTTTTTTTTTTTTAAATTTTTTGGGGGGGAAATTTGATTTTTTTTTTTTAAAAAGGGATTTTTTTTTTAAAAAAAGGGGTTTTTTTTTAATGGTATTTGGGTTTGTTTTAAAAATTTTTTTTTAATTTTTAAAAGGGATTAAATTTTTAAAATTATTAATTTTTTGTTTTTTTAACTGGGGTAAAAATTTTTAAAAAAAAAATTTTTAAAAAGGGGTTTTAAAAAATTTTAATTTTTTTAAAAATTTTTTTTTTTTTAAATTTAAAAAGGTTTTGGGGAATTTTTTTTTTTTGGGGGAAAAACTTTTTGTTTTTTTTTAAAAAAGGGTTTAAAATTTTTTTTTGTGGAAAAAATTTTTTTTTTTTTAAAAAAATTTTTCCCCTTTTTTTAAAAATTTTAAAAAATTTGGGTTTTTGATTTTTTTTAATTTAAAATTTTTTATAATTTAAAAAGGTTTTGGGGAATTTTTTTTTTTTGGGGGAAAAACTTTTTTGTTTTTTTTTAAATTGGGTTTAAAATTTTTTTTTGTTAAAAAATTTTGGGATTTAAAAAAGTTTTAAAATTTTTTTTAATTTTTTTTATAAATTTTAAAAATTTATTTTTTTTTTTTAAAAAGGGATTTTTATTTGTTTTAAAAATTTTTGGGGAATTTTAAAAGGTTTTTTCATTTGGGGGAAAAAAAATTTTTTTTTTTTTTTTTAAAATGGGGGATTAAAAATTTCCCCAAAAAAGGGGGAATTTTAAAAAATTTCTGCTTAAAAATTTTAAAAAAAATTTTTTAAATTTTTTTTTAAATATTAAAATTTGGGGTTTTTTATTTTTTTTAATTTAAAATTTTTTATAATTTAAAAAGGTTTTGGGGAATTTTTTTTTAAAAGGGTTTGGGAAAAAAATTTTTCCCTTTTTTTAAAATTTTAAATTTTTGTAAACCCTTTTAAATTTTTTAATTTTAAAAATGGTTATTTTAAATCCCTTTTAAAATTTTTTGGGTTTTAATTTTTTTTTAAAAAGAAAAATTTTAAAAAAATTTTTAAATTTTTTTTTAAAATTTTTAATTTTATTTTTAAACTGTTTTAAAAAGGTTTTGGGGAATTTTTAAAAGGTTTTTTTTTGGGGGGATTTGGGGTTTTTTTTTATATTTTTTTGGGGGGTTTTGTTTCTTAAAAAGGTGAATTTTAATTTTTGTTTTTAAAATTTTTTTTTTAATTTTTTTTAAAAAGTATTTTTAAAATTTTAAAAATTTCTTTTTTTTTTAAAAAAATTTTTAAAAAGGATTTTTTTTAAAAAAAAGGGGTTTTTTTTTAATGGGTTTTGGAAAAATTTTTTGTTTTTTTTTAAAAAAGGGTTTTTTTTAAAATTTTGAAAAAATGGTTAAAATTTTAATTTTTGTTTAAACTTTTTCCTTTTTTAAAATTTGTTTTTTTGATTTTAAAAGGGGAAAAATTTTTTTGATTTTTTTTTCTTTTTAAATTGAAAAAATTTTTTGGGGTTTTAAAATTTTTTGGTTAAATTGGTTTTTTGACTAAAGATTTGTTTTTTATTTTTTTAAAAAAAAAATTTTTTTTAAATTTTGTTTGTTTTAATTTTCTGGTTTTTTGGGAATAAAACCTTTTAAAATTTTTTAAATAGAATTTTTTTTTTTGGGGGGGAAGTTTTTTGATTTTTTTAAAAAAGTTTTTTTTAAAAAGTTGGGGGTAAAATTTTTTTTTTAGGGGGAGAATTAATTTTTTTGCCCTTTTTTTTTTGTTTTAAAAATTTTGTTTTTAAAATTGTTTTGGGGAATTTTAATTCGGGAAAAAAAATTTTAAAAATTTTTAAAAAAGTTTTTTTTATTTAAAAGGTTTTGTTTTTTTGATTTTTTTTATTTTTTTTAAATTGAAAAAATTTGGGAAAATTTTTTTGGGGAAATTTTTTTTGACTTAAAGATTTTTTTTATTTTTTAAAAAAAAAATTTTGTTTAAATTGTTGGGGGAATTTTAATTCTGGGAAAAAAAATTTTAAAAATTTTTAAAAAAGTTTTTTAAAGATTAAAGGTTTGGGGTTTAAAATTTTTTTTTTTTTAAATTTTTTTAAAAAATTTGGGAAAATTTTTTTGGGGAAATTTTTTTTGACTAAAGATTTGCCTTTATTTTTTTTTTAATTTTGTTTTTAAAATTTTTTTGTTTTTTTAAAAGGGGAAAAATTTTAAAACCCTTTTTTTTTTTAAATAAATTTTTTTAATTTTAAAATTTGATTTTTTTTTTTTTAAAAAAATTTTTTTAAAATTGGTGAATTTGTTTTTTTTTCTGGGGTAGAATTAAAATTTTTTTCCCTTTTTTTTTTTAAATAAATTTTAATTTTTAAACTTGTTTTGGGGAATTTTAATTCGGGAAAAAAAATTTTAAAAATTTTGGGGTTTTTTTTTTGTAATTAATTTAAAAAATTTAAGTTTTTTGATTTTTTTTATTTTTTTTTTAAAATTTAGGGGGGGAATTTTTTATTTCTGCGTTTTAAAAAATTTTTTTTTTTGCATTTTTAAAAAGGGGGGAAATTTTTTAAATTTTGGGTTTAAAATTTTAAAATTTTTTTTATAATTTTTAAAATTTTTTTTAAAAATTTGTTTTTTTGATTTTAAAGGTTAAATTTTTTGTTTTTTTAAAATTTTTTTTAAAAAAATTTTTAAATTGTTGGGGGTGAATTTTTTTATTTCTTATTAAGGGGAAAAAATTTTGTTTTTTTTTTATAAAAGGGTTTTTTTTAAAATTGTTTTTAAAATTTTAATTTCCGCTTAAAAATTAATAAAATTTTCTTTTTTTAAATAGTATTTTTAAAATTTATATTTTTTGATTTTTTTATTTTTTTTTTAAAATTTAGGGGGGGAATTTTTTATTTCTGCGTTTTAAAAAATTTTTTTTTTTGCATTTTTAAAAAGGGGGGAAATTTTTTAAATTTTGGGTTTAAAATTTTAATTTTAAAAAAAATTTAAAACTTTATTTTTAATTTTAAAATTTTATTTAATGGGAAAAAAATTTAAAATTTTTTTTTTTTTTGGGATTAAATAAAATGTTTTTAAAAATTAAATTTTAAATTTATTTTTAGAAAAATTTTTTTCCCTTTTGCAATTTTTTTTTAATATTTTTTAAACTTTAGGGGGGTTTGTTTTATTTAAATGGGTTTTAAATTTTCCCCAAAATTTTAATTTTAAAATTTTATTTAATGGGAAAAAAATTTAAGATTTTTTTTTTTTTTTAAAAAAATAAAAAAATTTTTAAATTTGGGTTTTTTTTAAATTTTGGGATTTTTTAAAAATTAAAAAAGTTTTTTTAAATTTTTTTTAAAAAAAAAATTTTTTAAAAAAATTGGGGGTTTTATTTAAAAATTTAAATTTTAAAACCCTTTTTTTTTTTAAAACTAAAATTTTAATTTTGGAAATTAAAGGAAATTTTTTTTTTCTTTTAAAAATTTTTAAAAACTGGGGGAATTGGATTTTTTAATGGTTGTTTAAATTTTTTTTTTTTTTTTAATTTTTATTGATAAAAGTTTTAAAAATTTTTTTTTGGTTTTTTCCCCGGGGTGGAAATAAAACCTTTTCTTTTTTTAAAAAGAATTTTTTTTTTAAAAATTATAAAATTTGATTTTTAACTTTTTTTTTTAAAGTTTTAAAATTTGGGGGTGAATTTTTTTTTTTGGTTAAAGGTTTGTACCCTTATATTTTTTTAAAATTTTTTTTTTGTTTAAAAATTGGGGGGAAATTAAAATTTTCTTTTTATTTCTGGGTTTTAAATTTTCCTTTTTTTTTTAATAAAATTTTTATTAAGGGGGTTTAAATTTAAGATTTTTTTTTTTTTTGGGATTAAATAAAATGTTTTAAAAATTAAATTTTTTTTTGGTTTTTGGGGTTTTTTTAAAATTTTTTTCCTTTTTTTTAAAAACGTAAATTTTAATTTTTTAAAATTTTTTTTTTTGGTTTTTTCCTTTTATTAAAAATTTTTTTAATTTTTTTAAAAAGAATTTTTTTTGGGAAAAATTTAAATTTTTTTTTTTTAAAACTTTTTAATTGTTTTAAAAATTTTTGGGTTTTTAAAAGGTTTTTTCATTTGGGGGGAAAAATTTTTGTTTCCCTTTTTTTTTTTAAAAATGGGGAAAAATTTTTTAAAAGTTAAAAAAGGGATTTTAAATTTTTTAAATTTTCCCTTTTTTTAATTTGTTTTTTAAATTTTAAAGGAAAAATTTTTTTTTTTAAAATGGGTTTTTTTTCTGTTTAAAAAGGGGTTTTGGGGAATTTTTTTTTCCTTTTTTTTAAACCCCCTTTTTGTTTTTTTTAAATTTTATTAAATTTTTAAAAGGGGGGAAAAATTTTAATTTCCCGGGTAGAAATTTTTCCCCCCTTTTTTTTTTAAAAAAATTTTTTAAAAAAAAAATTAAATTTTTTTTTTTATTTTTAAAAACCCAACCCCCCCTTTTTTTTGGGGTTTTTTTTTTTTCAAAAAGCCGTAGGGAAAAAAAATTTTTTCTCCTTTTTAGGGAAAATTTTTTTCCCCCCTTTTTTTAAAACTTTTATTTTTTTTTAAAATTTTTTTTTCTGTTGGTAAACTTTTTTGTTTTGGCCCCCCCCAAAAAAAAAAAAACTGTTTTTTTTTTGTTTTTATTTTTTTTTCCCCCCAAATTTTGATTAACTTTTGAAAAAAAATTTTTTTGGTTTAAAACTTGGGTTTTACCTTTTTTTTTTTTTGATTTTCTCATTTTTAAAGGGGGTTCCCTTTTAGTTTGGGAACCCTTTGGCCCTTTTTTGTTTTTTCTGTTTTTTGGGGGTTTCCCCTTTTTTTTAGAGGTTGGGTCGGTCTTTTTTGGGGGGGGTTTTTTTTGAATTTTTAAAATTTATTTATTTAAAATTTTTTTTTCTTTTAAAAGGGGGCTTTTCGTTTTGATGATTCTCAACCTTTTTTTTGGGTTTCGATTTTGGGGGCAGGTTTTTTTACTTTTTTAACTTTTAAAGGGTTTTAAATTTTTTTTTTGGTTTAACCTTGGGCTTCACCAGTTTTTTAAATTTGAATTGTGGGCCCCTTGTAAGGAATTTTTTTTGGGAATTTGGGGAAAAGGGTTTTTCCTTTAAATTGGGGCTTATTTAAAAAGGTTCCTTGTTTTTCTGTGGAAAGGGGCTTACCGTTTTTTAAATTGGGTTTTTTTTTGTTTTTTGGGGGAAAATTTTTTCTCCCAAATTTATTTTTGGTTAAAAATAATCCGTTTTAATTACTTTTTTTTTTTTGGGTTTTTTTTTTTTGGGGATTTTTTTATTTTTAATTCCCTTTTTGTTTCCCGGTTTCCCAAAAAAAATTTTTCCCAAATTTTTCCCCCAAAAACCCTGGTTTTTTCATTTTTCTTTTTTTCATTAAAGGGTTCCCCTTTCCTAGTTTTTTTTTGACTAAAATTTTAAAAATCCCCCAAAACCCCCCCCTTTTTTCCCAATTAAAAAATTCCCCAAAAACCCCCCCAAAAGGGGATTTTTCCCTTTTCCCCCCAAAAAGGGGGAACTTTCCCCCAAAAAGTCAAACCCACCCCCCCCCAAAACACAAAACTTCCCACCTTTAAAAAAAATTCCAAAGGTCCAAACGAAAAACAACTAAAACCCCCAAACCCCACAAAAAAACCCAAACAAAAAAACCACAAACTAACCCCTAAAAAAAAAAACCAAGGCTCCGAGCCAAAAATCCCACCCCCAAAAAAAACCCCCCAAAACCTCCCAAAAACCCCCAAAAAAAAACCAACCCAAAAAACCCCCAACGGAAATTTTTTGGTTTTTTTCCAAAACCTTTTTTTGTTTGCTCTAGCATAGACTAGATCCAGGCCTACTGAATCTAGCTTTGTTTATATACTTGTTGTTTGTTTGCTTGTTATTTCCCTGGAAGCTAATTCACCTAATACGCAACTTCTCAGCGCTTCTGTGGATCACTAGTGATATCTGCATTGCTTACTGTACTTATTTCCTTGTTTCACTTGAAAGAAAGTTACTGGTTGTCGCTTTTGCATTTAGTTACTTGTATCACATTGCACTCAAGTTACCTGGCACTTGCTCACTAAAGCAATTATATAAGTCAGCACTAAAAATTAAAAGCACTACACCCTCACTCCCCACTGGCCCTTGTTTTCAATTAAGGATTTCCCAATATTATTCTAGCATGTCCAAAGGTCAGTTGTCAATCTCCTCTCCGGTCCAGCTGGTGAATCTGGGAATCTTGAGGCAATGTTATAACTGCCTCATGTACACAGACAACCCTCTCCTCCTCCCACATAACACAAATACTTGCGAGATGCAGCTATTTAGCCAAACTGGAGGCTGAGCTCTCAACTCAGGACTGGCAAGACCAGACAGGAGGAGAAGGCAACTACACACACCACAAAACCAGCCTCACATAATGCTACCACTCCACTGTATCAAATACATAAACACACAAAGACATACTGGAGGCTCTGAGTAAAATTTACCTAAACAGCAGAGGCCTCCAAAGCAGACACACCCAAACAACTGCTACCTCAAGACACCCCACAAGCAACACATAAACCACAAAAGCAGTGTGCAAAGCAGTCACAGCCCTTAAGGCCAAATACAACACCAAACATACTTGTCATAGGTGACTCCATAGTCAGACACACTGACGCCCCACACACCAGGCTGAACAAGGAGAGGGTCACAGTAAGCTGCCTATCGGGCGCTAGAATCCGCCACATAACACAAGCACTCGGGTCACTCCACAGCAAGTACAAATATGACACAGTCATTGTCCATGCTGGTGTGAACGACCTGAGACGTACCTCCCTGGACTGCATGAAAAGAGACATAGAGGAGCTCTCTGATTATGTGGCCCAGGCGGGTATGACCCTAGCCCTGAGCAGTATCCTTCCTTCACCAAGAATGATGCCACAATATAGAGACAAGATGATCAGCTTTAACAATTGGCTTAATGTCTGGTGTCATTCAAAGGGGATCCAGTGTCTGTCTGCCTGGGATGACATGCTTGACAAGCCACGCTGCTTCGCAAGGGACGGCTTGCACCTGTCACCCTGGGATTCCGGATATTGGCTAAGGCTCTTGCCACCCCATAGTGCCTTTTTAGGCAAGGCTCAAATTCTAAACCTACCACCCTAGAAAACAAAAATGGGAAGAAATTGAGGGTAATGCTGCTCAATGCCAGAAGTCTAAATCTCAAAATGCACGCACTCGAGGCCCTTCTCAGTATGGAGAACATCGATGTCTGTGCTGTAACTGAAACCTGGTTCAAGGCTCCTGAGAGCACCCGGCACTATTAGGTTTTACCTCATATCATGCGTTCCGCCCCAAAACCCAGACCACTCCACAAAAGGAGGGTGTATCCATATTCATAAAGGATACTCACACCTCCAGGTTGGTGGCAACGCATGAAGCTTGAAACCATCCAGGTGCAACTAACAATAGGCAAAACTGCTCTACAAATTGTAGCATGCTACAGGCCACCCTCTCAAACTCAGGAACCCCACACAGCCTTCCTGAAGACACTGGAGGGTATAAATGTATCTCCAAACACCATCATATTGGGTGACTTCAACTACCCGAATATAGACTGGGAACATTACTCAAGCCCTAACTTTCTAGCCCAACGGTTCCTGGAGTTCATAAATTCAAATGCCATGGAACAACTAGTCACTGTTCCCACGAGAGGAGAAAATATACTAGATCTCATTGTCACAAACATGGGGACAAAATGCTCCACACGAAGTATATCCCTCATTGGTGAGATCTGATCATAAACTAATCTCACTGGAAATCCACATCCGCCCCACCCCAAACAAAAAGACCATAGTGAAGAACTTCTCTAAAGCAAACTTCACACTACTCAAGACTGGTGTGGTATCCTTCAAGGCCCCTGAGTCAGAGGAAACCACAACCCAAGCTGCGGAAGCCCTTACAAATGCCTTCTATGAACACCTCCAGGACTGCATGGATCAGGCAATCCCAAATAAAACCAAGACTCTTTCCACAAAGGGCAAACGTCCAGTCTGGTGGACCCCAGCCATTAACAAACTTTACAATAAGAGGAGAAAGCTATTACATGATAGAACAAAATCCATAAAAGGGAAGTCACCCCTGATCATTATTAGTAAAGAAATACGAGCACTCATAAAATCAACTAAGGCCAATTTTGAGAGAAAAATTGCCATGGATTCAAAGGACAATCATAAGGCCTTTTTCAGCTATGTTAGGAACCTGGGTGGAAACTCACAGATATGCTCAGAATTAGTCCAAAATCATACAAAAATCACTGAACCCACAGACATTGCCAACATACTGGCAGACAGGTTCAGTGCAAACTTCACCCCCCTCTCGCGCCTTAAAGGAGAGATAACTATCCCAGCCGAGTGTAGCCTCCCGGACATCTCAAATGCGCAGGTGAAAGCTGCTCTCTAAAGCTAAAAACACAGCATCAATGGGACCGGATGGTGTCCCCGGCTGTGTGCTACACGAGCTAAATGAGGAATTAAACCCGCACATAAGGCAGCTGTTTAATCTCAGCCTTACCACAGGATACGTGCCCAAGGAGTGGCGTACGGCAACTGTGGTCCCACTCCACAAAGGTGGCGCCTCTACGGACCCTGGTAATTACCGCCCCATAAGCTTAACAAGTCTAGTCTGCAAAGCTATGGAGAGGATCATAATGGAGCTCATAAACAAAGATATAGGAGACTTGCAGACAATGGACCCGACCCAGTTTGGCTTTGTCAAGGGAAGATCATGCCTTTTGAACTTGGTCGACTTCTTCGAAATAGTCACCAAGGCCATTGATGAGGAAAGGCAGTCCATACAGCCTACCTTGACCTTGCAAAGGCTTTCGACACAATACCCCACTCGGGTATTGTAGAAAAACTTACCAGCTTAAATGTAAACCCATATGTCACAAGATGGGTTGCAAACTGGCTTAAGGACAGAACCCACAGGGTTAGAGTTGCTGGCGCTGTGTCAGACTCCAAGCCGGTCACAAGTGGTGTCCCACAGGGCTCGGTCCTTGGCCCCTATTGTTTGGCATCTACTTCTCAGAAGTACAGGCCAACATGGGAGGACTTTGGCTGACAAAGTTTGCAGATGACTGCAAACTGGGCGCCATAGTGGAAAGTGCATCGGACACGGATATCCTTCAGAAGGGACTCACGGAAACAGATAGCTGGTGCCAGAGCCATGGCCTGAAGTTAAACGCCAAAAATGTATAGTCATACCCTTCGGGAAAAACAAGGTAACCCCAAGCTACCATATAGGTGGCAATCCACTAAGCACAGAAGAGGTTATCAGGGACCTGGGGACCCAGGTTGACAGTGGCCTTTCTTTGACACTCACATTGCTAAAGTGGTTAGAAAGACCTTCTACATTGCCCACCTGATCATGAAGGGATTCACATCCAGATCTAGTGAGGTCATTGTTTCCTGTACTCTTCACTTATCAGACCAATGATCGAGTACAATGCCCCATTCGGGATGTATCTCACCCGACATCTGCAGCAATTGGAGAGACCCCAAAAGTTCCTCACCAAAAGGATAAAGGGACTCCAAAATCTGTCATATGCTGCCAGATTGAAGAAACTCCAGCTCTATTCAGTCGCATACCGTCTGCTCAGAGGTGACATGTGCCTGACATACAAGGCCATGTCCAACCCGAATTAATGGACATGCTCCACCTCAAAAATCCAAATCCACCAAAACCACTAGAGCAAGCGACTTAAACCTTAGCACGGATATAAATAGGACGTGCTGGAGGGATAGATTTATCACTCAGAGACTCCCTATGCTGTGGAATAAAATCCCGGTCCATGTGAGGCAGAGCACCTCGCTGACTCTGTTCAAGAGAAATCTAGACCTGTGGATGGGAGATCGTAGGTTTACCCCGGGAATCATCTCTGGGTCACTGCTGGACAGAGGCACAACAAACTAATGGGCACAGTATTTTTTCATATAAGGGGTGGCGTAAGCCACAATAATTTGGGCTAGGCTTATAAATGCCTTAGGGCAGATAGCCTAGTATAAACCTATGAACCTATGAACCTATAATTGTATAACAGCAGTCATGTACTATATAATATACAGACAGCACTGGCATACACAAGTGTGATAAAATGTGTTCAATATGTATCACATTTATCAGAAAGTATAGCAACTATGGCTTGTATAATATGTTCAAGCCATGTTCATGTTAATTCCAAAATAAGTAGATGTATTGAATATTCTATGAAGTTGCCATTTTTTATGTTATGTGGGTTTCTTTTTCTGTTTGTAACCCATGGAATTTTTGTGCACATTGTAAAGTAAAGCTGCATTCAATTTTTCTCCAGGCATTTACTGATACATTTTCTATAAATAAAATGTTAATTCTATATAACATCACAGCAAATGACAACAAAAAGTATGAAACTGTATCCACTCTGAACTATTCTAGCAAATGAAAAAAAAGTCTATTAGTAAAAAATAGAAAAATAAAATCTCCACCGCAGTTTCAAGAATTGTTGTCATTATTAAGGAAAGTGATTACAAAAGATTCTCCAATCAAGAAACAAAAGATCCACGGTCTAATATTCTTTTCTAAATCGACTTTTACCAAGAAATCAATACAGCTCCTATTTCTAATGTCTGAATAATTAACCTTTTTGATTCCTCACTCAACTGATGAGACAGTGCAAATATAAAAATGTGTTTGTTTTACTAGAATTATAGTAGAATGCATTAATCTGCATTAAGTCTATAAATAATATTTGTATTCTTTCAGTCGAGTCTATATTAAAATGACGAAAGCTCACAAACGTGAATGCCAGTACATTGACACATAAACATTGAAGTACAAGAGCAAACGTAAACGGTGAAAATTACAACGCCGAATGTATTTTGTACAGCAACAGTGCCATACAGGTAAGTAAAACCTAACTAAACAAACTTAAATAAACAGACTTTTGAAAGCCCCCCCCCAGCACCTCACACACCCCCTACTTAAATATACCAACTCCAAGATCACACTACAGTGGGGAAAAGGATATATTTCCTCTTCCCCACGATCACCCTGATGGCCAAGGAAATGCGTTTGGCATTGTAATTTTCGCTGTTTACGTTTTTTGCTCTTGTTGTACTTCAACGTTTATGTGTCTATGTACTGGCATTCGTGTTTGTGAGCTTTCATCGTTTTAATATAGACCCTTTCAGTCATACTTTGTAAATATTGTAAATAGTTAACTATGTCTTATTAACATTTTGTTAAATTCATATTTGTTCTGTTTATCAAATTCAAATGTGTTTACAAATTTAAGAAAATCTAACAAAATTTTAAAGCAAAAAATAAATAAATAAATAAACAATAAAGTAAAGCTGTTTATTTTCATACATCCCTTCAGATATGTATGGAGAGGTGTAATAGAGATCTGATCAGCATCATGTGTATAATACCCATGATTATTTTTATGTACATATACAATATGTAATCTAACAAAATAATGTAATTGCTTTCAAATGTTTTCAGGGTATATTTTGATACCACTGTACTATATTATAGCATATTATACACACATGATACAATCATAAATAGTTGTTTCCACACTTGAAATGAGTATTGTATGGGTCAATTTTTCTTATTAAGAGTGCTGCATTTATGTTTTGTGAGCACTTTTGTTTAGTTAGGCTTGACTGTTTGCTATGTCAAGGACTTTAGCATCATAGCTGAATACTGTATTTTAGTTCTTGCCAATTCATAATCATTGTTTCAGTAATGTTGTCTATCCACATCTGCATATATCCTCTCTTTCTTCTTCTGCTTTTGATTTTCCAAGCTTCATTATTTTCTCTTGTGAACCCTGTCATCACATTGTGTGACCAAAGTATGTGAGCTTTAGTTTTACTATCATGCTTTCCAGTGAACAGACTAGGTTCATTTCTTAGCACGGACTAGTTTGATCTTCTTGCAGTCCATGGAATTCTGTAAAGTTTCCTTCAGTTACAGTTTAAAGCTATCAATTTTCCTTTGTTCTACTTTTATTGGTATAATAAGTTTATTAATGCATGGTGTATGATTTGAATGCAAATATAGTAGCCATTTTTTAAGCTGAACATGAGGTGGGCACACTAAAGCTTAGAACAAAACATTACAAAAAAAGCTGCACCAAGCTAGCACACAATAAACGTTTATTCAAACAAACACAAAATGGTAGCTTTCACAACTACTGTTGCTTCATCAGACATAACTTCAGAGTAACAGGATGCTTATATAAGTGCAATCAAAAAGCCAATAAACCTATTAATTTAAATTAGCCAATAGTGTCATGTCATAGGGTACCAGCAATAGAGTAACAATTAAATAAAATATGAAGAGGCATTACCAAAATACATAACTCCAACACATAACTGGACATGTAAATACTTATATATATATATATATATATATATATATATATATATATATATATATATATATATATATATATATATATATATATCTACACATATAAAAGGAATAAGCAAAAGCTGAAAAATAAAAATACACAGCATATATGCATAGAAATCTATTAAAAAGTTAAAAAAAATGTTAAAAGCCTAAATTAATGCTTAAGTCATCTAGCCTTCAAAAAAGGAGCTTAATGCTAAGAAATATCCTGGCTTAAATGGCACTACCTCTTGAATTCCTTTTTTGAAGGCTAGACGACTTAAGCATTAATTTAGGCTTTTAACAATTTTTCTTAACTTTTTAATAGATTTCTATGCATATATGCTGTGCATTTTTATTTTTTAGCTTTTGCATATTCCTTTTATATGTATATATATAAGTATTTACATGACCAGTTATGTGTTGGAGTTATGTATTTTGGTAATGACTCTTCACATTTTATTTAATTGTTACTCTATTGCTGGTACCCTATGACATGACACTATTGGCTAATTTAAATTAATAGGTTTATTGGCTTTTGATTGCACTTATATAAGCATCCTGTTACTCTGAAGTTATATCTGATGAAGCAACAGTAGTTGTGAAAGCGCTTACCATTTTGTGTTTGTTTGAGTAAAAGTTTATTGTGTGCTAGCTTGGTGCAGCTTTTTTTTGTTTTGTTACTTCTTTTTCTGCACCTTGGTTTTACCCTTAGCCGTTTCAGTATTCTTCATAGAACAAAACATTGTTTATACAATAGTTAATTAGAAAAGCATTACAACTGTTCTGAACATATACTTTATTTACACTAACACAAATCATCGAGATGAGTCCAACCTCCTTGATAGCAATATAGGTACTTCCAATGAGCATTACACATTTGGTGACTGTACTGTATAATTATGCAGCATGTTGTAGGTATCCCATAGTACAACTGTGTATCCTTCAGTTGGGAATACAAAGTGTTAACTTAGGTATCTCATATAACAATGAAATTATAGCTATGTAACAAAAACTACTAAGTAATATGCAAATTAAAGAGTGGGGCATCCCCAAGCTGTGTACCAAAGAAAAACTTATTATTATCTGAGTCTTCCTGTTAGGTTGTCTGCTGTATGTACCTAGATGTTTTCTGGTCACATGTTATTAGCACATTGCATTACAGTATCTTTCCCCTAAACCACATTGCAGTATCCAGCAAACCCAGAGGAGCAAGTGTTATATAAAAGTCCAGCATTTGTGGAGTAGTGGCTACTGCACTTATCTGAAAGTAGTACCATAAATGTAACAGTAACATACAACTGAAATATACACTACAATAAAATTGGAAATACTCCAAGTCTATAACACAGTGCTCAATTAAATGTGTTAATCTTGCTTACTTTCTAGGGAGCTTCACTCCATTCTCTGTGGAAGGGGACACTCCTCTATCCCACAATTAATTACAATCAACTATAAAGTCACTTTATCTCAGGAAAGAGATGCAGTGATGCCAAGGAATCATTAATTGACACAATCATCTATGACTAAAGTGAAATTCAGGTGGCTAGATTCAAACAGCCAGCCAAGTCCCACAGTGCTGACTTATCATACTGAATACTAAAAGTATTGTCATGGGTACATTAATGAAATTCCACATTTTTACTTCAGAAGTCAGATCCTACATAGTGCCAGAATTTCACAGAAGAGCTTTTAAGAATAAGATATAAGATTCCAAAGTCTCAGTAATTTATGTTTGTCAGGCACACTGATTGGGATAACTTGCCTCAATGAATGGGAATTATCTTCACTGATGGTATTTTTACAATAGTCTCAAAAACACATACAAAGCAGCACATTTTATTGCAATGTGTGATATACTTTGCAAGTACACTGTTCTATAAAGTCTATTTTGCATTTTTTTTTCTATGTGATTATATTATTTTGAGATTTTGAATGCAAGAATTTATAAAAACAATGAATCTAGGAAGGAATTCACTGCACTTTCACTAAAACTAATCATTCTAATGCTGTTTTCAAATACCAGTCTGTTTATTGACTGAGTATATCTTGTATTGACAGTTCACTTATTTTCCTATATCATAAAATGAAGCTTCCCTTTTATTAGGAATGACACTATTTGCCCTCTTTCTGGAATACAACTGCATAGGTCCATTACTGTTCTGTTTCTTTTTCTAATGGCAACATTCTGAGCTGTAGCAACTGACTGGAGTTCTTTGAAAACCCTGACAGAAACTATTCAGATAACTTTTTCATGGGAAAAGGGAACCTCTGGAATCATGGTATTCTACAACAAAATTAATCATTTCTGTGTTTAAAAAAACAATTGTTATGACAAACTTTATGACATCACTATTAAGCTAACTTTTTTCATGGGAAAATCTATTTTAAAATTTATGAACTTTAAAAACATTTACAAACATTTGCAGTAACTTCTTTATAGTAAGGGGCTATGTTGAAAACCTGGAGGTCAGAATTTATGTTGTATAACAGTGGTATCATTCAAAGAATGACTTCTCCATGAGGTAAAAGCAAATTATCTATGGAAAGAAGACACTATTCAACAACACTGAAACATAAATCCAGCCTGCTGTTGTTAGCATGTCATTGGCAAACTGAATGCACCTGCAGCCAGTGAAATCTAATATACCCCACAACTCATGCATTCTTCAGAGTTTGTTTTCTTTTTTTTTTTCAACTTGGATTAAAACAATAATGCACAAATGTAATTCTGGCATCTGCAATGCCAGTTGTGTAAACTGAGGGGATATAGCCAGACTACTAGAAATTGTGCACCAGCTTCTAGAACACAGCACCCCCAACCCTCCAGTATTACCCTACTTCCACCATAAATGGTGCATATTTATAGGCAAAAAGTTTTTTCAGCACTGCAAAAACATCTTCAAACTAAACTATATGTTTAAATAAAAAAAAGGAATTTAAAGAATCAAATATTTTGGGGAAAATTAAAAATATGTAACTTAAAATAAAATGTAACATATATGACAGCACTTTTACATTCTAGTAGATCTTATTGAGTAAAACAGATAAATAACTTTACAAAACTGATCTCTTTGGCATGTAAAGTATGTGCCTTGTTGCATCTGTGTGTTTCTGTGCACACGTCACAATATTCATGAGTGATGCACCTTTACAATTCATCTTCTAGATGTCTCTACTAACCTATATTACAGTACCGAACTGAATGACACTAGAAGTCCTAGTTATACAATGGAGTTGTTCAGAAAGATAAAACATTTATTTTTATATTATTGCCATTGTATTACAGCAATATCCATAACACAGTTTGGATAAGATATGTTTACCCTGGTAGAAGTGTTGTTAGTTTGCTTTGCCAACTTGAACTAAGTTCTTGTGAATGAAGATCACCTACACTGGGTAAAATGTAACTTAACTCATACCCTATCATGGCGGATTGTTTCACTAAAAGCCACATTCTCAGATAAATGTTTAGATGTTGCACATTCTAATTCATTGTTTGTGATTTCGAGAACTTAAAGTATTTGTCTCAAAACCAAAAAATATTCATATTTGTTCTGTTTATCAAATTCAAATGTGTTTACAAATTTAAGAAAATCTAACAAAATTTTAAAGCAAAAAATAAATAAATAAATAAACAATAAAGTAAAGCTGTTTATTTTCATACATCCCTTCAGATATGTATGGAGAGGTGTAATAGAGATCTGATCAGCATCATGTGTATAATACCCATGATTATTTTTATGTACATATACAATATGTAATCTAACAAAATAATGTAATTGCTTTCAAATGTTTTCAGGGTATATTTTGATACCACTGTACTATATTATAGCATATTATACACACATGATACAATCATAAATAGTTGTTTCCACACTTGAAATGAGTATTGTATGGGTCAATTTTTTCTTATTAAGAGTGCTGCATTTATGTTTTGTGAGCACTTTTGTTTAGTTAGGCTTGACTGTTTGCTATGTCAAGGACTTTAGCATCATAGCTGAATACTGTATTTTAGTTCTTGCCAATTCATAATCATTGTTTCAGTAATGTTGTCTATCCACATCTGCATATATCCTCTCTTTCTTCTTCTGCTTTTGATTTTTCCAAGCTTCATTATTTTCTCTTGTGAACCCTGTCATCACATTGTGTGACCAAAGTATGTGAGCTTTAGTTTTACTATCATGCTTTCCAGTGAACAGACTAGGTTCATTTCTTAGCACGGACTAGTTTGATCTTCTTGCAGTCCATGGAATTCTGTAAAGTTTCCTTCAGTTACAGTTTAAAGCTATCAATTTTCCTTTGTTCTACTTTTATTGGTATAATAAGTTTATTAATGCATGGTGTATGATTTGAATGCAAATATAGTAGCCATTTTTTAAGCTGAACATGAGGTGGGCACACTAAAGCTTAGAACAAAACATTACAAAAAAAGCTGCACCAAGCTAGCACACAATAAACGTTTATTCAAACAAACACAAAATGGTAAGCGCTTTCACAACTACTGTTGCTTCATCAGACATAACTTCAGAGTAACAGGATGCTTATATAAGTGCAATCAAAAAGCCAATAAACCTATTAATTTAAATTAGCCAATAGTGTCATGTCATAGGGTACCAGCAATAGAGTAACAATTAAATAAAATATGAAGAGGCATTACCAAAATACATAACTCCAACACATAACTGGACATGTAAATACTTATATATATATATATATATATATATATATATATATATATATATATATATATATATATATATCTACACATATAAAAGGAATAAGCAAAAGCTGAAAAATAAAAATACACAGCATATATGCATAGAAATCTATTAAAAAGTTAAAAAAAATGTTAAAAGCCTAAATTAATGCTTAAGTCATCTAGCCTTCAAAAAAGGAGCTTAATGCTAAGAAATATCCTGGCTTAAATGGCACTACCTCTTGAATTCCTTTTTTGAAGGCTAGACGACTTAAGCATTAATTTAGGCTTTTAACAATTTTTCTTAACTTTTTAATAGATTTCTATGCATATATGCTGTGCATTTTTATTTTTTAGCTTTTGCATATTCCTTTTATATGTATATATATAAGTATTTACATGACCAGTTATGTGTTGGAGTTATGTATTTTGGTAATGACTCTTCACATTTTATTTAATTGTTACTCTATTGCTGGTACCCTATGACATGACACTATTGGCTAATTTAAATTAATAGGTTTATTGGCTTTTTGATTGCACTTATATAAGCATCCTGTTACTCTGAAGTTATATCTGATGAAGCAACAGTAGTTGTGAAAGCGCTTACCATTTTGTGTTTGTTTGAGTAAAAGTTTATTGTGTGCTAGCTTGGTGCAGCTTTTTTTGTTTTGTTACTTCTTTTTCTGCACCTTGGTTTTACCCTTAGCCGTTTCAGTATTCTTCATAGAACAAAACATTGTTTATACAATAGTTAATTAGAAAAGCATTACAACTGTTCTGAACATATACTTTATTTACACTAACACAAATCATCGAGATGAGTCCAACCTCCTTGATAGCAATATAGGTACTTCCAATGAGCATTACACATTTGGTGACTGTACTGTATAATTATGCAGCATGTTGTAGGTATCCCATAGTACAACTGTGTATCCTTCAGTTGGGAATACAAAGTGTTAACTTAGGTATCTCATATAACAATGAAATTATAGCTATGTAACAAAAACTACTAAGTAATATGCAAATTAAAGAGTGGGGCATCCCCAAGCTGTGTACCAAAGAAAACTTATTATTATCTGAGTCTTCCTGTTAGGTTGTCTGCTGTATGTACCTAGATGTTTTCTGGTCACATGTTATTAGCACATTGCATTACAGTATCTTTCCCCTAAACCACATTGCAGTATCCAGCAAACCCAGAGGAGCAAGTGTTATATAAAAGTCCAGCATTTGTGGAGTAGTGGCTACTGCACTTATCTGAAAGTAGTACCATAAATGTAACAGTAACATACAACTGAAATATACACTACAATAAAATTGGAAATACTCCAAGTCTATAACACAGTGCTCAATTAAATGTGTTAATCTTGCTTACTTTCTAGGGAGCTTCACTCCATTCTCTGTGGAAGGGGACACTCCTCTATCCCACAATTAATTACAATCAACTATAAAGTCACTTTATCTCAGGGAAAGAGATGCAGTGATGCCAAGGAATCATTAATTGACACAATCATCTATGACTAAAGTGAAATTCAGGTGGCTAGATTCAAACAGCCAGCCAAGTCCCACAGTGCTGACTTATCATACTGAATACTAAAAGTATTGTCATGGGTACATTAATGAAATTCCACATTTTTACTTCAGAAGTCAGATCCTACATAGTGCCAGAATTTCACAGAAGAGCTTTTAAGAATAAGATATAAGATTCCAAAGTCTCAGTAATTTATGTTTGTCAGGCACACTGATTGGGATAACTTGCCTCAATGAATGGGAATTATCTTCACTGATGGTATTTTTACAATAGTCTCAAAAACACATACAAAGCAGCACATTTTATTGCAATGTGTGATATACTTTGCAAGTACACTGTTCTATAAAGTCTATTTTGCATTTTTTTTTCTATGTGATTATATTATTTTGAGATTTTGAATGCAAGAATTTATAAAAACAATGAATCTAGGAAGGAATTCACTGCACTTTCACTAAAACTAATCATTCTAATGCTGTTTTCAAATACCAGTCTGTTTATTGACTGAGTATATCTTGTATTGACAGTTCACTTATTTTCCTATATCATAAAATGAAGCTTCCCTTTTATTAGGAATGACACTATTTGCCCTCTTTCTGGAATACAACTGCATAGGTCCATTACTGTTCTGTTTCTTTTCTAATGGCAACATTCTGAGCTGTAGCAACTGACTGGAGTTCTTTGAAAACCCTGACAGAAACTATTCAGATAACTTTTTCATGGGAAAAGGGAACCTCTGGAATCATGGTATTCTACAACAAAATTAATCATTTCTGTGTTTAAAAAAACAATTGTTATGACAAACTTTATGACATCACTATTAAGCTAACTTTTTTCATGGGAAAATCTATTTTAAAATTTATGAACTTTAAAAACATTTACAAACATTTGCAGTAACTTCTTTATAGTAAGGGGCTATGTTGAAAACCTGGAGGTCAGAATTTATGTTGTATAACAGTGGTATCATTCAAAGAATGACTTCTCCATGAGGTAAAAGCAAATTATCTATGGAAAGAAGACACTATTCAACAACACTGAAACATAAATCCAGCCTGCTGTTGTTAGCATGTCATTGGCAAACTGAATGCACCTGCAGCCAGTGAAATCTAATATACCCCACAACTCATGCATTCTTCAGAGTTTGTTTTCTTTTTTTTCAACTTGGATTAAAACAATAATGCACAAATGTAATTCTGGCATCTGCAATGCCAGTTGTGTAAACTGAGGGGATATAGCCAGACTACTAGAAATTGTGCACCAGCTTCTAGAACACAGCACCCCCAACCCTCCAGTATTACTCCTACTTCCACCATAAATGGTGCATATTTATAGGCAAAAAGTTTTTTCAGCACTGCAAAAACATCTTCAAACTAAACTATATGTTTAAATAAAAAAAAGGAATTTAAAGAATCAAATATTTTGGGGAAAATTAAAAATATGTAACTTAAAATAAAATGTAACATATATGACAGCACTTTTACATTCTAGTAGATCTTATTGAGTAAAACAGATAAATAACTTTACAAAACTGATCTCTTTGGCATGTAAAGTATGTGCCTTGTTGCATCTGTGTGTTTCTGTGCACACGTCACAATATTCATGAGTGATGCACCTTTACAATTCATCTTCTAGATGTCTCTACTAACCTATATTACAGTACCGAACTGAATGACACTAGAAGTCCTAGTTATACAATGGAGTTGTTCAGAAAGATAAAACATTTATTTTTATATTATTGCCATTGTATTACAGCAATATCCATAACACAGTTTGGATAAGATATGTTTACCCTGGTAGAAGTGTTGTTAGTTTGCTTTGCCAACTTGAACTAAGTTCTTGTGAATGAAGATCACCTACACTGGGTAAAATGTAACTTAACTCATACCCTATCATGGCGGATTGTTTCACTAAAAGCCACATTCTCAGATAAATGTTTAGATGTTGCACATTCTAATTCATTGTTTGTGATTTCGAGAACTTAAAGTATTTGTCTCAAAACCAAAAAATATTCCTTTCAGCCTCAGAGAATTAAAATCATAGCAGAAGGTCGGTACGAGGAGCACATTGTTTTTTTCATAATACAAAGTCTTTATGTACTAGACTGGGTCTACGTCAAAACATCTAAAACCATAACATCTAATTTCATAACATCGAGACCAGAACATCTAAATCCCAAAACATCTAATACCCATAACATCGAATTTCATAACATTGAAAATGTGCATCAGAACATCAAACACTACAAATCACATAAAAATAACATCCCCTCCACATATAACAACACCAAACTACCAAACACACTTTCTACTACATTTCTGCAGGGGGGCAAGCCCCCCCTACATCCCCATAAATGAAATATACCAACTCCAAGATTGCACTACAATGGGAAAAAGTTAATTTCCTAACCCCACTGTATCATGATCACCATAAAGAATGTACACATAATTGTTATATCACTTACCTGTATGACCTAAAAAACACATACAGAATGGCAAAATAAACACTATATAAAGAGTATTAATTCCTACACTATATAAATAATAACTATAGAAATGAAAACTACAACATCTCATAGTGATACCACAAGATTAACAGATTAAACTATAACCATTTACATATGTGCTGATACACTATTACATATTATACATTTTAGATGTTATGAAATTCGATGTTACGAGTTTTAGATGTTATGGGTTTTAGATGTTCTGGTCTCGATGTTATGAAATTAAATGTTATGGGTTTTAGATGTTTTGAAGGGGACCCACTAGACCCTATATAATTAGTTATAAGGAATCTTTGCACAGGCTTACCTTATTTATTTAATATGGTATAAAAAAAGGTCTGACTTTTTGAAGCATATCAATAAATCTTAGACGAACAAGGGTAAATTTGACCAAAATCATAGCACTTTGCCTAGCTCACAGCATGTGAGCTGTATGCCAACATATTTAATAAAACTACAAGAATTAAACAACTGCCTCTTTTCAAACCCTCATCAAGTAACTTTGCTATACTGTACTTATGGAATGATATATTAGCTTTACCCAGAATCAATATACCTGTAAATCTCTTTCGTTTAGTTCCACTTTTCTTCATCTTTTGCTTATTGATAGATACATGAACTTACCATATAAACTAGTTTACCTCTTTGCAAAAAAATTGGAAACATATACATAGTTTGAATGCATTTTATCATGTTATATCCATCCACGACTGCTGTAAAATCCTCATGTATGTCTTTCAATCATCTTCATTATATTTATATATATATATATATATATATATATATATATATATATATATATATATATATATATATATATACCAGATACTGTAAAACTGATTCATTTAATACTTGCTTATGAATATCCACTAGTTACTATACCATTCTGTATCTGTTTTCCCTCATTACTGTATTATGGATAAATGATTTCTTGGATATTTTTCTTGTTTGCCTCTGTGCTCAGATCATGGCTGGAAAGAGTCTTTCTACCAACCTGTCTATCTGGTTATCAAATAATAAATAAATAAATAACTCAGATGCATGGAGTCACAATGCTGATATGTCAGAGACCATTAAAACCTTATTTTCTCAGTCATAATAATGGTAAATTGCTGTGCAGGGTTCTAAAATATAGGTGTAGTGAGGGCACACAGCTTCTGCCATATTTGCCTTGCTACACCAAATATTAAAATTCATCCCACGTCCTGGAATGGAATCATCCCAAGGGGTAAAATACACCAAATTCAATAAATACATCAGTGTGACAAGGTGCTGAACTTAGTGGGGAATTGTTATGCCCATGCAAAATAATACAGGTCAGAAATATTTGATGCAAATTAACTGCCTTGCCTTCTCTGAGCATTATGCAAACTGCCTAAAGCGTCAGGGGTGCCATCAAGTCCTTCTGAAATCTAAATGAGAAAATCTGTATTGCAAGCAGGAAGCATGTCTGCAGTATCATTTCATCTTACAGATCAAATTTTTTTTGCTATGAGGCTGTTAAGCTTCATAGATACATCTGTTGGACATAAAAGTAAATGCAGGCATGGTGGCTAACAGGACTGTCATGAATATGTTTACAATGTGTAGGAGGAGGGAAGTGGGTATGGAGCCATTATACCACTAGGGATTTGCATCTTTTTTTTACACACAAAATAAAATGATTCGTCCAAGAGAGGGTTAGAGGATGGCTCACACTATCCAGTACTGTGCATGTGTGAGGCCACAGGCAGTCCCTCCATCCTAAGGCCAGATACCCACCACAGCAGAGCTCCATCTTAAAGAAAAACTAGTTTCTGCAGGCAATACAGCTTTCTACACAGTCCAGCTTTTCCACTTGGTACTGCTTGGAGTATCTTTTTCAACATATAGATGGAGATTTTGCTATGCTAAAATGCCCATTCATTTCAGTGGGCGTCATCATAATTTAGCCTTTACAATGATGGGTTTCGGCAGTGGAACATAGGTTCATAGGTTCATAGGTAGGTACTAGGCTACCAGCCCAGGGCCTAAGTAAGCCTAGCCAACAAGGTTTCCTGGCTTAGCCACCCAAGAAAGTTATTTGCCTGTGCCACTGTCGAGCAGATCCACAGAAGTGATCCCCGGGGTGTATTTCCTATTTCCCATCCACTCATCAAGATTTTTCTTGAAGAGTGCTAGTGAGGAACTTTGCTTGACATAGATTAGTAGCTTGTTCCATAGTATGGGAAGTCTCTGGGACAGGAACATATCCCTCCAGCATGTCCTGTTTATTGTCGTGACAAGGTTTAGGTCCCTAGAGCATGTAGCGCAGTGGGATTGGGATTTCTTTAGGTGTAGCATGTTCAACAGCTCTGGGTGTGACATAGCTTTATATGTTAGGCAGAGATCACCTCGGAGTAAGCGGTATGCTACGGAGTAAAGCTGGAGTTTTTTGAGACAGTCAGTGTAGGGCATCTGTTTGAGGCCAGTAACCTCTTTGTGAGGTACTTCTGTGGCCTTTCCAGCTGCTGCAGATGTCTTGTGAGGTACATTCCAAAAGGAGTGTTGTACTCTATAATGGATCTAATGGGTGTCAAGTATAGGGGGACAATAACCTATTTTTTCCTGGATGAGAACTCTTTTGTGATGAGGTGTGCCACGTAGAAGGACTTCCTAACTACTGTGGTGATGTGATTATCAAAGGAGAGACTACTGTCCATCTGGGTCCCAAGGTCTCTTATCACACTTTTGGTGTTAAGTAGACTGCTGCCTATGTGGTAGTTCATGGGTACAGAGGTTTTATCAAAGGGGATGACAATGCACTTTTTGGCATTGAGCTTGAGGCAATGTCTCTGACACCAGGCATCTGTCTCAGTGAGGCTCTTCTGTAGGATGTCCCCATCATTTAGGGACTCAGCTATGGCTCCTAGTTTGCAGTCATCTGCTAACTTCATTAGCCAGAGGCCTTCTGTGTTAGCCTGTACTTCAGAGAAGTAGATAACAAACAGGAGAGGTCCCAGGACTGAACCCTGTGGTACTCCACTTGTCACTGGTTTGAAGTCAGATTTGGAGTCTGCAACTTTTACAGTGTGGGTTCTGTCAGAGAACCAGTTGGCAACCCATCTTGTGATGTAGGGATTTATACCTAGTTTAGTGAGTTTAGCTATAATTCCAGAATGAGAGATGGTGTTGAAAGCCTTGGCGAGGTCAAGATAGGCTGTGTGAACCACCTTACCCTCATCTACACCTTTTGTGACTGCCTCAAAGAAGTCGATCAGATTCAGGAGGCATAATCTGCCTTTCACAAACCTGAACTGGGAGAGGTCCAGAGTTTGGAGGTTACCAATGTCTTTGTTTATGAGTGCGCGCAAAAAGAATTTCCCTGCATGGAAGTGATTGCACGGCTCAATCCAACACTGTAGACCAAAAACAAAAACTGTGAGCTGTGTAAATAATTTAATAAAAAACAACAAGAAATAACAGACCGGTTTTGGCTATGGAATTAACCTAGCCTTCATCAGTGTTAGTTTACAAAAGCATCTTGAAGTTCTTATATGCATTTACAAATAACTAATCATAAGATTTCATTGGTGAGCTCATGAATATTCATAAATGTTTCTAATCATAAATATTCATTAAGACCAGGCTGGAACAGTCCACCTAACTTTACAATCCATTTTTTTCTCTTTTGTATTTAATTTGCTGTGCCATCCAGATTTGTTGGATCTGTCACCAACTATTTTATCAATAATAGTAAAATGAAATGTTGCTGTGGTGTGTTTTAAAGTGTGTTTATAAAGGGCATTGCTCATCCTTTTACATTTAACATCACTAAGGTGTTCAGAAATGCGTAGTCTGAGGGGTTTAGTCCCTGGACAAAATAGCCTGTTCCAAACTCAATTTGTCCAGGTCCACTTCAATAAACACATCACACTGAATGACATTTGATGACCTTTATTAAACTTCTATAAACATGATTGTTAACCAATATTTATTAATTTCCACCAAGCATGACATATAGGTTCATAGGTTCATAGGTAGATACTAGGCTATCTGCCCTAGGGCATTTATAAGCCTAGCCCGAGTGTATTTGGCTTTCGCCTCCCTATTAGATTAGCCTACTGTGCCTCTGTATAGTAGGTCACAGAAGGTAGCCCTTTAAGGTTAGTTTACTGTGCCTCTGTCGAGCAGAGACACAGAAGAGATCCCAGGGGTGAATTTGTGATTTCCCATCCATGCGTCCAGATTTCGCTTGAAGAGGGTCAGCGAGGGGCTATGTCTAACATGATTGGTATTTTATTCCAGAGTGAGGGGAGCCTCTGGGAAATGAATCTGTCCCTCCAGCATGTCCTATTTATTTTTGTGCTGAGGTTTAAGTCCCTGGAGCATGTAACTCTAAGGGATTTGGATTTTTTGAGGTGGAGCATGTCCATTAATTCTGGGTTAGACATGGCTTTGTACATCAGGCATAGATCGCCTCTGAGTAGGCGGTAAGCAACTGAGTAGAGCTGGAGTTTCTTTAGTCTAGCTGCATAGGACATCTGTTTGTAGCCCATGATGCTCTTGGTGAGGTACTTTTGGGGTCTCTCCAGTTGCTGCAGGTGTCGGGTAAGGTACATCCCAAAAGGGACATTGTATTCAATTATGGGCCTGATGAGTGACGAGTAGAGGGGCACAATGACCTCTCTTGATCTAGATGCGAACCCTTTCATGATAAGGTGGGCTATATAGAAGGTCTTTCTAACCACTTTGGCAACGTGATTATCAAAGGAGAGATTACTATCTACGTTGGTCCCCATATCTCTAATTACTTCTTCCGTACTTAATGGATTACCACCTATGTGGTAATTTGTGGGCACTTTGTTTTTTCCAGAGGGGATGACTATGCACTTTTTAGCATTTAGCTTGAGGCCGTGGTTCTGGCACCAAGCATCCGTCTCTGTGAGACCCTTTTGGAGGATGCTTGTGTCAGCTGGAGAGTCGATTATGGCTCCCAGTTTGCAGTCATCTGCAAACTTTGTCAGCCATAGTCCGCCCATGTTAGCCTGAACCTCAGAGAAGTATATACCGAATAAGAGAGGTCCCAGAACTGAGCCTTGTGGGACGCCACTTGTAACTGGTTTGGATTCGGACATGGCACACGCGATTCTGACCATGTGGGTTCTATCCCTGAGCCAGTTTGCAACCCATCTTGTGATATAGGGGTTGATATTTAAGCTGGTAAGCTTATTTATGATGCCTGAGTGGGGTATTGTGTCGAAAGCTTTTGCGAGGTCCAGGTAGGCTGTGTGGACTACCTTGCCCTCATCTATGGCTTTGGTAACTGTTTCAAAGAAATCAACTAGGTTTAAGAGGCAAGATATGCCCTTAACAAAGCCTAATTGGGTAGGGTCCAGTGTCTGGAGGCTCCCAATGTATTTGTTTATGAGTTCCATGATAACGCTCCATAGCTTTACAGACCAGACTAGTCAGGCTTATGGGGCGATAGTTCCCGGGGACCGTTGTCGCACCACTTTTGTGGAGTGGAACCACTGTTGCTGTATGCCATTCTTTGTGTACATATCCTGTAGTAAGGCTAAGTTTGAACAGTGACTTAATGTGAGGGTTCAGTTCTTCTTAGAGCTCATGTAAGACACAACCTGGGACACCGTCCGGTCCCATAGATGCTGTGTTTTTTGCTTTGGAGAGGGCAGCTTTCACCTGTGCATCTGTGATGTCAGGGAGGTTACATTCAGGTAGAATAGGCATTTGCTCCTTTGAGGGGGAAGGGGGGGAGAAGTTAGCACTGAATCTGTCTGCCAGGATGTTGGCTATGCCTGTAGGTTCGGTATATTTTGTACCATTATGCAACAATTCAGAGCATATCTGGGAGTTTCCACCCATATTCCTGACATAACTAAAGAAGGCCTTGTGATTATCTTTAGTGTCTAGGGCAATTTTTCTTTCGAAACTGGCCTTTGATGATTTTATGAGGGATCGTAGTTTCTTGCTAATACTGATCAGAGATGCCTTCCCTTTTTGGGATTTTGCTCTGTCATGTAGTAGCTTCCTCCTTCTGTTGTATAGCTTATTTCTGGCCGGGGTCCAACAGACAGGTCTCCTGTTTTTGGAGGAGTGAATCTTGGTTTTATTTGGGATAGCACGATCCATGCATTCCTGCAGGTGCTAATAGAATGCAATTGTAAAGGATTCTGCGGATTGGGCTGTATTATCCTCTGGTCCAGGGGCTTTGAAGGATTCCACCTCAGTCATGAGAAGTGTGAAGTTAGCTTTTGAGAAATTCTTTACAGTGATTTCCTTGGCTGGGGGTGGGGAAGGGATATGGATGTCCAGGGAAATTAGTTTATGGTCTGATCTTACCAATGAGGGGTTTACCTCTGGTGTGGAACATAGGGTCCCCATGTTGGTGATGACCAGGTCCAATATGTTGTTCCCTCTTGTGGGAGTGGTGACTAGTTGTTCCATTGCGTTAGAGTTTATAAATTCAAGGAACCGTTGGGCAAGGGTGTTTGGGCTTGAGTAGTTTTCCCAGTCAATGTTTGGGTAGTTGAAGTCACCCAATAACATAGTGTTTGGAGAGACCTTCATATTCTCTAGTGTTCTCAGGAATGCCAAGTGGGGTTCCTGTGAAAGGGAGGGTGATCTGTAGCAGGCTACAAACTGAAAGGCAGTTTTGCCTGTTGTTAGTTGCACATGGATGGTTTCTGATGCTTCGTGCAGTGCCACTAACCTGGAGGTGTAGGTATCTTTGATGAATATAGATACTCCCCCTCCTTTTGTGCTTTGGTCCGAGTTTTGGGGCCGAAAAGCATGGTATGAGTTATAAGCTGGTAGTGCTGGGGTGCTCTCAGGAGCCTTGAACCAGGTTTCTGTTACTGCACAGACATCAATTTTCTCCATACTGAGGAGAGCTTCGAGTGTGTGCATCTTGAGGCTTAGACTTCTGGCATTGAGTAGCATTACCTTTAGTTTTTTTATCCTTGGGTTGTCTATGGAGGTGGGTTTGTCCTTTGAGCCTTGCCTAAAAAAGGCACTATGGGGGTGGCAAAAGCCTTGGCCAGTATACGAAAGCCTAAGGGTGACAGGTGCAAGCTGTCTCTAGCGAAGCAACGTGGCTTGTCGAGCATGTCATCCCAGGCTGACAGACACTGGATCCCCACTGAATGACACCAATACTTTAGCCAGTTGTTGAAACTGATCATTTTGCCTTTATACTGTGGTATCATTCTTGGTGAGGGCAAGTATGTGAAAATAACACCCATGTAACATAAACATAGTACAGGACAGCATAACTTACCCCACTCATCCTGATCAGTAAGCAGTGTCCATACCTCCGCTCACTTGCTATAAAGTACATATCACCACTCACTTCAGTTACCATTTATTGAATTACCACCAACCTAATAAGCAGCTCAGCTTGATTATTTACTTATCAAGCAGCGCAACTGCTCACTTGAACATCCAACACCAGAGGGGGAACAGAAGGGACAAGCCTGTCCCTCTTCTCTACCCACCAGCCTGACCAGGCTGTTCCTCCTCTGTCCATCAGAAATTCATCATCTCATCACCATTAAGGTATAAGGCCAAACATCATTCTGTGCACCCCTTCCCCTCTAACCCCAACTAGATCCCTGTCAACACCTCCTAACCCTATCACATAACTAACAAAATCAGCCAATTACCTAAACAGCTGAACAAACCACTAACCCCTCACTTATGCTAAAGTAGCAAACCAAACCTCCTAACCTAGTAAACCAAACCTCATAACCTAGCATGACTACTGCACCTGATCTAAATAACCCCTACCTCGCAACCAAAAGAAACCTCACAATGATTATAAGGGCATTACCAGCCACTGGACCAGGAATACTAAACCCACTGCCACTGAAGCTATGTAGAGGCAATTGCATACCACCATGCCACATTGCAACCCCGTGTTACTGACCCAATGAAAATAACCAAATTAAATCTCTTTAAAGTCTTCCCACAACCTAACCCCCATTAACAGCATAACCCAAACATCATTCGGTATACCACTGTAACCTAGCCATCATCTCCAAACTCTCCATCACATAAACAGCAAAATTATTCAGTTACCTAAACAGCTAAAAGCAAACCACTGATTCCACTCCCAGGCTAAAACAACAACCATAACTCATAACCTAGCACCCAACATCAATTACCCAAAACCATACTACAAACATTTCCTAATGACTCTCAGTAATTACTATCAACTAAACAACCAGAAACTTAGCCCACTGTCCCTTGAAACCGTGACAAGGCACTGCATACCCTCATGTCAGACTGCATCCCCATTAACTGCCCAATGAATACAATAACCATATGAACTCTCTTTTAAAAGTCCACTTAATAAAATGTTACCATCACACCAACTACCCATTATAAACAGTAACACACTTAAACCTATATCATGGCCTGTAGCAGTATGGCTCCAAATGCACCAGGCAAAATTAACCAAATAATATACCACCAAACTTGAAAATGGCCCATGCCACCAAGTGAAACAAGGTTTGTTTCATGCCATCACCATCCAGCATGTAGTGAATCAACCCAACCCAGTCTGTCCAGAAATTGCAGTACTTTCTACCCACCATCCACTGAATGGATTATGGACTTTACCCCAGAATTCCACCCCTGTCCCCTGAAGGACAACAGCCATATGTGGGAATAAGAAATTAAACTTAGGTAGCCTACAAGGGCCTTAAAACCATTAACCGCATACCTACCCATAAACTGTCATTCGGTGTACGGCATCCTCACTCACCACACTGGATTCCTGTCATCACCACCCAAAGCCCTACCTCATAAACATCCAAAGTAGCAAATTGCCTAACAGTTAAAATTAAATCCCAATAACTCTACAATGATTAAGTGGCCAACCATAACCTCATAACCTAGCATAACCACTGTATATTGGATACACCCAAAACAAAACAAGGTCAATGACTTGCCATCATGCCTAAGTGCAGCCCCTCCTCTTTTTTTTTTTTTTTTTTGTATGTATAATGGCTAAACTAGTGACCACAATGCTATTTCCTTTCTTTAAATGAACAATTGCCTGGTAATCCTGCCATCAAACCCACTATCACTTATAAGGCAACCAAATTATAAAACCACAATTCAGCCATCCTGGAAAACTGTACAGTAGAAATATACTCCTTTCCCCGAGTCCCCCATGAACTAGTTCCTGAAAACTCCCTATAATAAGCAGCAACAAAGAACTCTTGCAACATATCACACCTGAAGGGTAACGATAGTACTACACTGATTAAGGTGCTGACCGCTTGAACAACCTAATACCTGCCTAACCTTAAACCACCCCAAAATACACTACCACCTAATGCCAATCCACAACATTCAAAACTAACCTTAACCCCCATACTACCTATGCCACTAGTAAAGTACAACATGACCAACTGCTGGAAACCTCCAAAAGCATGCTTTGTTTAAAGCCTCTATCTCCCACATAAACAAAATGCCCTGCTCCCAAAATATCCCAAACACACTCTCATGCCTACAATGCTCCTAAAACCCTACCTACAAAATTCACTCAAGCATAAATGAAATGGTTCTTGTGGTCCTCCTTTCTAAACCCTAACCTAGTATATAAAATTACCAATACCTACCATGCCCTATGACCAATTTCATGCTTTCTATCACCAGAGTACATCATAGGCCCTCTACCAACACAGTAAGCTGGAAGGGTAACTGTAAATGCACCACAAGAGTCCCACATAATTCTGACATGCCTAAATGTGTATAAAGAGGTGCCCCAAAATCTTGCAGCAAGCCTTTTAACCCTAATGCAACATGATATACATTCTGCAAATAGACAGCACAACCACTCCATTGCCATCTTGCACGTCTTCTAACAGCCAAGGCCCCAACCAATCCCCCCAAATATAAGTAGATTCCTAGGATCCAAAGATTGTTGACATCACCCCACCTGAGGAAACCCCAGACCCTATAACAATCCCCAACCCTGCACCACTCTATCCCAAACAGACCTCCTCCTCAACTTGCCCCCACACTACCTCAAAATGCCGAATAACGATTGCCTGCAACCTCATTGCACACCACTTCAGCAACCAAAACATCCACCCAAGCAGAATCTGTTACCTTTCAAATCCACCTCCATCAGAGCACTGACAGTTGCTCATTCAGCACTCCCTCACCTATGACCTCATTGCTCACCACCCAAGGGACTGGGACATCCATTGCAGCAGCCTACATCCTCTTTCGGGACCCCTTCATTCAGGTCACCAACTGATGCCCACTCCAGTTCTATACCGCCATGATCTGCAAAAGAAAAATAAGTTAAACCACTTGCCTTTACAAAATTGAACAAAGATGAACCTCTATCCCTGTCTCTTGTGACTATGCATCAACCACCTTATCACCATGACCCCCATTTTAACGCCAACTGTCACCTCAATATGAATAAATTAAATACTATCAATAGAGTGAATAATATTATTCCTGTAAGACAATAAAACCCATTCCTCCCCTTACATAGGTTCCTGTTAGAAAATACCAGCTCTGAATCATGACTGCATACCGCTAAGATGCCTACCTCTCACATCTGACATTTACCAGTTCCCACTTTAATGAACTACTACCTTACTCATTTAAAGGATCTGCAGCCTGCAAATTACAAGACTGCCACCATCTCTAACTGTGTACACAGCTGCAGCCTTTAAAAACTGACAGTTAAATTGCGTATTATAACAATGAAATGTGTTAATCAAAATGCATGGAGCCCATTGCGTATGACATTGCACCTTACCCTGGCACCTTAAGCCCACGAAAAGAAAGCTGCAGCATGCCTACCCTGCCCTTCGGCACTATCACAAGTCTAACAATAATGTAATGACACCTTGCTGAGTAATAAAACAGATCAACAGAATCAAACACATGAACAAAGCAACTTATGTTAGACAATCTGTTTGCTTAACACACTCAGAAAGGTCGAACGGAAAGCCCACCACTAACTCTCCTCCTAATATACTGCCAAGGCACATTCCCAGTGACTACTCATTGTTGTTACCCAACCTATGGGTTCCTCCCCAAGGAAACCACACAAGAGTGAGAGACTTTTTTTTTTTTGTTAAATTATCAATGCAGATAATAAATAAATGAAAGGCCACCCCAAACAGCAGTGACCGACTGACCGCGGCCGTATACTAGGCTTGCAAGGCCCCCACAAAGTGAAGAACAAATGCCAATGCCACCAATGACTATGCCAGCCTGAACCCAGTACGAATTGTACTCACTGCTATACAAGACAGCTCCCAATCCCACCAATCCGGGCAATGTAGCCAAAAACCCAACAACATAATTGTATAACCACTACACGGTTCCCTCTCGATTAACAGTAAAACAGCACATCCAAACCTTGTGATGCTGGAAATCTGTAAATATTGTTTTATTTTTTTTTTTTTTTTTTTTTACAAGACCTAAATACTGAAAGGCCAACAAAGAGGACCTCCCAACCCCGAGCTCTTAGAAACTCACTTGCGATGTGCAGCATAACCAGCAAACACTGCTGTAATAACCTAGAAAGTTGCTAGAATACCAGAACCAGTCCCAGCATGCATTTCCCAAAGGATATGATGTCTGAAACACAATGCCGATCACTATTAAGTGATGTTGATCCTCAGGAAGAAGTGGGTCATGACAGGTCTACTTTATAAATAGTGGCTGTTAGATGGCCAGACACAAATGCTGACATCGGTCCCCCCCCCCCGACTAACGCAATTACCACCATTGGGGTTTATGTAACTATCGGGATTATGCAACAAACTGCTGCAACAGAAACTTATCTACCACCATTTTTAACCTGAAATACCTTCCTTCCATTATACGAATCAGCTGCGAGGAATGCACCACAAATTCAAACATTGCATGTGCTGAGACAGGCATTACTCTACTTTATCCCCAAGCCCGTGAAAAGCCATCCAGCCATGGTAGTCCACCCCCCACCTCCAACTAAATCCCAAAACCCTAGTGGAGAACATGAAAGTGGAGCTCCTCACCATAAAATTACCTAAAACACCCACCAAAGATAATGTGAGAGGTGTGGGCCTCCAAACCATGGTCTTGGCTGTACATGAGATCTATCGTATGGTTTATAGAGTCAATGATGCATATATTATACCATTTTACATTAACCAGTTTATTTTTGCAGGTCAAGACTTCATGATTTATTGATCATAAGAGCCTGTACAATTAAGACGCATGTCCTGATATTAAATGTATTTAATCTGGTTCATTTCAAAGGCAAGATTTTGTATATTCTTACAAGGGAATAAGCATTCTATGGCTCATACCTCTTAACCTCTTAGCACAAGAAATCTGGACAAAGCCTGACAAAAGGGGGACAGAAGCCCAAAAATAGGGACACATTTTAATTATTGCTCTTATAAACTTAGAGAATTGCTAGAATAACAGGATTTGTGTTAGCATGCATTTTCTGAGAATATGAAGTCTGAAATACAAATGCGTGCCATTATTTAGTGACTTTAATTCTTAGATCATCCCAGTGATTTGTCAAAAAAACACAGTTTTAATGACCAAAAATATTAGGCAAAAATCTGGACATTCTACGAAAATCTGAACAGTTCAGAGGTATGTGGTTAATGTTATAAACTACACTTCCCTGTATCTTACTGACCAGGAAATAGGTAATTTAAGAAGGGACTGATAAGGGAAGGAAGTTCTGGATTCCTCCTTCCTTATCCTTGGGTTTGCAGGGTCAGTTCCACCAATTTTGTTTACGATTATAATTTATTAAATACATTCAGTGGACAAGTGTCATCTGAAAAGGGACACCAACAACGAAAATTGCAGCCAACTGGAAAAAGTTTTTACTTCTTTTTAGACAGATTCTGGTACCTCGGCCTTCGCCTTCATTGGAATAAATTATTCTAAATCACACCAGCTTATATATACACCAGTCATTTCAATTAAACAATTAAATGAGTTCATCAATTAAGCAGTTTAAAAAAACTTTCAAATTTAACATATATTATTATTAATCTATAATATTATTTATCATAACATATTATTACAAACTTTTATACATTAATATTTAAATTTCTAAATTCATATCATTTGGAAACGGTTTTATAATTTATTATAAAGTTAGATTCCATTCTCAGTAATTTTTTCTGAAAATTAATGTTTGCCCCCCCCCCCCCCTCTGGTTTTGCCAAAACACTAAATACAAAATCCTCACATCCACCATCATGAAATTGATGAAAATGGTTAGCTACTGGACTATCCAGTCTACCCCTCCTGATATCTCCCATATGTTCCATGATTCTCAATTTTATTTTTCTTTTTGTCTGCCCTATATACCATTTTCTTACTTCACAATTACAACCTATTATATAAATCACCCCAAAGGAATTACAACTAAAATGATCAATGGCATTATATTTAACACCATTTATCATATTACCATCCAAATTCACAATTTTACAACATACTTTACAACGTCCACAAGCATAAGCTCCAGCATTATGAACTCTAGCCCTCCTGCCTTTATGCCTAACCAACTCTTTTAAATTACTGCATCTAGCATAAGAGAAAATGATATCATTAGGGATAATGGCTTTCAAAAAATCATCATTCATAACCATAGGCCACATACTATATATTATTTTTCTTAATATAGGTGAAAAAAGTGAATACCTATTTACAAAAAATATTTTATCCTTAACTTCCATGTTATTACAATCATTACAAGCTAATTCTAACAATTCTCCATTATCCCTAGTATTCACACTTTTAATATTCTTTCTACCTATATATTGATGAACAGTCAGATGTAAATTTAATTCTCGTTCAACTCTATTTCTATGTGACATAATATTATCCCATCTATATCCTCGATTATTTAATTTTTCACAAATTACATCAAATTCCCTCTTTATATTCCTAACTTCTGAAGTATTGGCAGCAATTCTTTTAAATTCTCCCAAAGGTAAGGAGTTAATTAACTGAACACTATGCATACTAGTGGCATGCAAAAAATTGTTTACTGCCGTAACTTTATGGAAGGGTTTATGTTGTATCTTCCCATCATTACCAACATAAAATTCAACATCCAAAAACTGGATTGACCTTGGCTTCACTTCAAAAGTAAAGTCCAAACCACAAGAGTTTAATTTCAAAGTTGAAATAAAATCATTAAACTCCATTGAATTACCCTTACTCAAAAATTTTTTTGGATTCTGTGTTGAAGAAATATATTACAAGAATCCCATCCCATGTTAAAAATACAAAGGAGGTCTGTGATACTTTTAAGGGAATATTATGGCAGGATAATTTTTATTGGGCAAATGTTGATGTAAAATCTTTATATACGTCTATTTGTAATAAATGGGGTTTAGATGCAGTATATCAACTTTTGGGAGATGGACCCAGAACAACATATATTATTTCCCTACTGGAATTTTGTCTTACTCACAATTTTTTTGAATTTGATAAAAAATATTATCTACAAAGGGAAGGGACAGCAATGGGTGCTAGTTTTGCTCCCTCTTATGCCATAATCTTTATGGGGTTTTTTGAAAATTTATTTTTGTACACTACTAATTTTTTCCGAAAAAATGTGATTGTTTACAAGAGATACATTGATGATTTAATATTTTTGTGTAAGGGTAATTCAATGGAGTTTAATGATTTTATTTCAACTTTGAAATTAAACTCTTGTGGTTTGGACTTTACTTTTGAAGTGAAGCCAAGGTCAATCCAGTTTTTGGATGTTGAATTTTATGTTGGTAATGATGGGAAGATACAACATAAACCCTTCCATAAAGTTACGGCAGTAAACAATTTTTTGCATGCCACTAGTATGCATAGTGTTCAGTTAATTAACTCTTTACCTTTGGGAGAATTTAAAAGAATTGCTGCCAATACTTCAGAAGTTAGGAATATAAAGAGGGAATTTGATGTAATTTGTGAAAAATTAAATAATCGAGGATATAGATGGGATAATATTATGTCACATAGAAATAGAGTTGAACGAGAATTAAATTTACATCTGACTGTTCATCAATATATAGGTAGAAAGAATATTAAAAGTGTGAATACTAGGGATAATGGAGAATTGTTAGAATTAGCTTGTAATGATTGTAATAACATGGAAGTTAAGGATAAAATATTTTTTGTAAATAGGTATTCACTTTTTCACCTATATTAAGAAAAATAATATATAGTATGTGGCCTATGGTTATGAATGATGATTTTTTGAAAACCATTATCCCTAATGATATCATTTTCTCTTATGCTAGATGCAGTAATTTAAAAGAGTTGGTTAGGCATAAAGGCAGGAGGGCTAGAGTTCATAATGCTGGAGCTTATGCTTGTGGACGTTGTAAAGTATGTTGTAAAATTGTGAATTTGGATGGTAATATGATAAATGGCGTTAAATATAATGCCATTGATCATTTTAGTTGTAATTCCTTTGGGGTGATTTATATAATAGGTTGTAATTGTGAAGTAAGAAAATGGTACATAGGGCAGACAAAAAGAAAAATAAAATTGAGAATCATGGAACATATGGGAGATATCAGGAGGGGTAGACTGGATAGTCCAGTAGCTAACCATTTTCATCATTATCATGGTGGATGTGAGGATTTTGTATTTAGTGTTTTGGCAAAACCAGAGGGGGGTGGGGGGCAAACATTAATTTTCAGAAAAAATTACTGAGAATGGAATCTAACTTTATAATAAATTATAAAACCCTGTTTCCAAATGGTATGAATTTAGAAATTTAAATATTAATGTATAAAAGTTTGTAATAATATGTTATGATAAATAATATTATAGATTAATAATAATATATGTTAAATTTGAAAGTTTTTTTAAACTGCTTAATTGATGAACTCATTTAATTGTTTAATTGAAATGACTGGTGTATATATAAGCTGGTGTGATTTAGAATAATTTATTCCAATGAAGGCGAAGGCCGAGGTACCAGAATCTGTCTAAAAAGAAGTAAAAACTTTTTCCAGTTGGCTGCAATTTCGTTGTTGGTGTTTCTTTTGGATTTATCTTCATGTGTTTTTCTATCATCTGAAAAGGGGCCTATTGTGGCGATAAAAGTACTGTCCACCTTTGATAGCTTAAAAGATTTAAATGCTGTGAGCATTATGTTAAGCTGTTTTTGATTACAACATTGTTGTGGATTTATTTATTTATTTATTTTACATTTGTTGACCGGGATAGTCCATCTGGTGTGAGCCCATTTTCAGCGGAGGCCCGGGGAGAAAAGCTCCAATAAAACAAGAACAACATTGACAGGTACAGTGTCAGTTTTACATAGAATTTATCAGAAATATCTAAAGACAATAAAGAAAGTACAATATACAATAGGCACTTTAGTGAAAAGGAGAAAGTTATTACAATATAGTAAAGTCATATATATATATATATATTTTTCCCCCTTAGGGCAGGGGTCCATCTTTAGTTGATCATTTGAGTATACTTTAATACATGTACATATGTATACCCTTACCAAAAAAAAAGAAATTATCAAATTATACTCTTATTTTAAGTAGCTGATAGGTGGTGTTAACAAATTGGAGTGGGGTATACATGGAGACTATAAAATTTAATGTTTGATAGAAATAGATGCTACAGTTGGTTTGAGTGTGCTGTCTTGCTTGTGCTGAAAAATTATTCTAATTATGTGTATTTCTCAATGCAGTATTCTTATACATGTGGATGTTTTGTATGAATGCTAGAAGGGGTTGTGTACAAATGGTTCGTTTTACTGAAATTATTTGACTGGAGCAATCCATAATGCATTAGAAATCACAAATATAATTATGAATAGCACAGCACAATACTACATGGAAGTCAATACCAAGACATAAATCAAGACTTGAATGTGACTGGGTATGGAACAGTAAATGCATGCTGTGTGCTTTTTAACTAAACAATAGCTACACCAGAGTGAACAAGTGCAGTTTTTCTAGAAAACCATCTTTAAACATGGAGGGGAAGAGTTTAAATCTTGCCTTCTGACTGTGACACCATAACAACTGGTCTAGGCATATTCTTTGAAAAATGTATTTCATATAACTAAATGGTGGTTCAAACCTACACGCTGGGAACTTAACTCATCCTCAAAGCAAAACTTTTTCACTTTGAAAAAGGGTAAATGGTTGTATGTTTTATTGCACAAAGGTCACTAAAGATTTCCTATTTAAAATAACCTAAGTCAAAGAAGACACACTGGGGACATGTGACAGTCCTACGTTAATAAACCATTAGATGTAGTATCAGTATATATTTTGTGGTGAAAGTCAACTTTCCAACTATCCCTTTGACATCTATTTAATGCATTGTCATCCTCTGATAGGCATTACTATGTATTAGCCGAAGAATGGAATCTAATACTGGGCTCTTATTTGAAAGACATGGATTAGATTTTGCAACCATAACTACAGAATGAGTGCTTCTTAAGAATCTAATCAGTATTGATGATTTGTTTAATCAATATGGATCTTCATTCCATGACAATAGGGACTACACTTTTCTTTTCTTTTCTTCTCCACAAGAAATACTTCTTTTTGAGAAAGATCTTGCTGAGAATATGGACTCTAATATAAGATGTGGGGTATTTACGGTAACACTAATGAGAATATTAATTAATACTCGTATTATATATAATAGAGAAATCAGAAAATAATTGAACTGGAGAAAGTGATATCTAAATCAGATAAAGATTTACAAAAGAAATGTCATGAATCAAAATATGTAGACAAGACTGCACTTCAAGGAGAATTAAAAGTATTCCCTAGGGTTCATGAATAATCGTGTAGGCTTCACGCGATGCCTACATGATGATTGCATGTTTGTATGATGAGCAGCAGTGCTAATCACATATGCATGCTGCTCATCATGCTTACATGGATACAGGCACGTTTACATTGTCAGCAATATTGTTGGCGGCCACAAAAATATGTTTAGCAGCACGAGCACAGACAATAAACAAACAAGCTTGCCTATGGGCAAATCTGTTAAGCGTGCTTGAGTGGACAGCACAAAGACCTACATAGGGCAAATAATGCAAGCTATACCATGCAGGGAAAGTGCGCTGAGTGCAATGTGCACATAAATGAAACATATAAATACAGAGATAAGTAAGAAAGGATGGTAAATGGCGAGGGCAACTATAATAGATTGGTTAACAGGCAGGGAAGCTGTACTGAGGACAACATGCACAGAAATCAAAGAGATGTATATAGAAATATGTAAGATGGGAAGGTAAACATTTGAACTGAAGTAAGATCATTTATTTAAAGGTGCTTATGTCACAAAGACAAATAAAATTGTGCAAACTGTATGTCAAAATAATTAATTGCAGTCATACTTCCTGAGCAAATATAGGTAAATAAAAGCAGATATGATATGATAGGATATAACAGTTACACAAACTAACATTGTAACAGAGGGGATTAATGAGATATGAATGTCATTAATATGGTGAGTTGAGATGAGAATTAACAAGAACAGGACATATATTATGGGATATTTGCATGGCGTACATTTCATCAATATAACATTTTTGGAAAATATTAATGGTTCAGAAACCACTTTAACTCATTTTGCAAGAATCTAATCCATGCCATCAGTGTTACCCCTGAGCTGTGTATTAACTGTGTACACCGCAGAAATAGACATAACACATGTAAGAGAAGAATCATGCTTGAAGGGAATTATGCACTTTAATAGTCTAATGGTTATACCTCCCATAGGTTGGTGTGTATGGTGTTACAAGTGTGGGAGCAGAGTGTGACATATGTAATACCCTTGCATAAGGCACTCTTGCATAACACAATTATTGTGCAGACAGATAAGAACAGATACAAACACCACACTATAATGCAATGGATTCCCCAGAACTGTGTATTGTTGAAATCTGCCACAGAAGGTAGAAATGGATATTGTCTAAAACAATTGAAATTAATGTGTGAATTAATAAAGAATCCCTGATAATAAATGTCATATCAGCATGTCATACTGATGGTAATTAATTGAGTATGCCCATGTGACCACAATTGCGAATAGTTCTACATCAATGTTCCTTGGTCAAGGAAGGTTTCTACATGTTTTTGCACAGATATCACCCAAGAACTGGAGCACACTCGTCTACACCACAGTACTCAATTTATGTGTCATTGTAGCATTCTCACCATGGCATTGGCAGAACAAATGTCTACTGTCATGTAATCCAAAACTATGTTCACATATGTTTGTGCAACATATCAAGGGATAAGATTAATGCGATGTAATGTATGTTGTGTGATGTCTGTACATTCATACAAGATGATTCCCCATGGTAGAATTGAACATTAAGCTGTGAAACTCCTCCATCTAACAATATGACTATTAATCTCATGCATCACAGTGGAACTGTTAGCACATCTGTTGAACTCTACTTATGTTAAGTCATTAAATCAGCTATACATTTCCCCATAATGTTTATCTAATAAATGGATGGGAGAGGCATCTGCCACTCCATATGTACACACTAGAATCTGGGGGTTTATGTCATTCCTGCAGAACAGTTAAGGATACAGATGCTTACAGTCTCTCAATGCCGGTTTGGAACAAATGCCTAAGTGCTGAGAAAATCAGCACCATAGCGGGACCAATGAACATACCATGGTATAAGCATATTGCCAGTTGTCATATGTTTGGTTATGTGAACATATTGCATTATGTGTATGAATCAAGGAATATGTATCCCTGTAATTACTTACAAATAATCTTGCTGTATGTCAGGCAACATTGTCTAATGCTAGGCATACCCAAACACACCTGTGGCTCCCGACTGTTGTCACTATGAAGGTAGAGCAGTAATTGTGTACATTGTGGGTATGATCCCATATTGGACCATAAGTCTTTCTTTGGCAACAACATACATTACATCATTTCATGTCCTCAGTCTTGAGGAGACGTCTTACTTCAACCAGTATGGAAGGAAAATCTATTCAAATGACACCATCAGTCTTCAATACAACCTTTCAAAAGGATATTTAGAATAAACTCTTTTAAGAGGAAACAACATCTACACATGAACACAGCACATGTGGGTGACAACACTATTAACAACATGTGCACTGACTGTAAGCAGTGACATCAGGATTTGTACTATATACTCATCACATGCTAATGACAGTTTGCTGAAACACAAGTGCAACTCAAGATTTATTGTACAACCATGACACTGCACATTTCAATGGATGACATCACCATCATGTAATACCTTGATGTTTCCAATAAAAAGTGGTTGCACAGCACAAGCACACTGTATAGATATACATCATATAATTGTTTTCAGTCTGTTTTACACAGTAAAAAGAAAAATCGCACACTCACAGAAGACAGTCATGCATGTATTTGAACTCCCCACCTATCTATTGACACAGTCTACACTAAAGTGTACATACTATAGGCACACACCACAGATGAAGTCTGACTGCATGTGAGCCAAACTGCATCTTTGAAGGGATGCTATCACCTGTGTCATGCAAAAGAGATGTGTGTGCACAAATAACTTCTACAGCAGTGTAGGATTCTAAATGTTGTCAATACTAAGAGATGTAAGGCACTCATGAATCCATTTACATTCACACTAACACAGTCAGCAGAGTCTCACTCCTATATCCAAAATCCCTACCTGTCCACTGAAGTAATCTACATGCAAGTGTATTATAGGCAGGCACCACAGGAGAGGTCTAACGTTAGTGATGAGAGAGCATATCATTGAAATGATAACCTCATCAATGTGTTGCAGACAGTATGCATTTGTGGACAGAGTGAAAAGGCGATGTGGGATTGATCTAACCATGTAAATGTTTCTCACCAGTGGGAGTCATATCAGCACAGCTGTTGAGTTAATCATCCACTGTGATGCTATGGACCAATCATCACACTCATACGATTTAAGAGTTGTGAGATTAGAACCCCCTAGCTATGTAGTTTCACAATCTAGAGGACACAGTATTTAATGCAAGTGCCACCGCAGATGTCTGACTTTAATACGGTGATACTGCACTTTGTAGGGGATGACATCAGTGTTGTGTTGCACAGAAGATGTTGGAAGAAGCATTTGATATTGACGTGGACTCACCTTGCAGTGTAAAACTTTCTCCAGACTACTATTGCAGTGAGGACAGCAGTATATAAGATCATATTTACATGTTTATACCTAATCCACATACAAATATAATTTGACTGTTGTATGATTAGAACCCACTACCTATCTAGTTGACATGTACTTAATGCAAGCGCTACCTCAGAAATTTGATTTTGTTAGTATGTGAGTGCACTTTATAGAGGATGACCTCAGTGCTGTGTTGCACAGAAGATAGTGCTAGGAGAAGGGTCTGACATTGATGTGGACTTACCTGCAGTGTAAAAGTTTTTCCAGACTACTATCACAGTGAGGCCAGCAGTACATAAGGTCATACTTACACAACTATATACACAACCTACATACACAACACATACACAGTTTGATATATGTGAGATTAGAACCCCCTACCTTTCAGGTTACACAGTCTAGAGGACACAGTACTTAACACAAGTACCACTGCAAAAATCCAACTTCTTTAGTGTGGAAGTGCACTTTATAGAGGATAACATCGGTATTCTGTTGCACAGAAGATGATGTTGGGAGAAGTGTCTGACATTGATGTGGACTTTCCCTGCAGTATAATTTTTTTTCCAGACTACTATTGTAGTGAGGCCAGCATTATGCACAGTCATATTTACACAACTCACATACGCACACACACACACACACACACACACACACACACATACACACACATGCAAACTTGACTGCTATGAGATTATAACTCCTACATATCTATTTAGACACACTGGAGGACACAGTACATAACATAAGCACCACCAAAAAAGTCTGACTTCTTCAGTGTGACAATGCAGTGTAGATAGGGTTAGTTTCTTATTCTGTGTCAGAGCAGTTATTGTGATGTTGAAGGTCTTTTGCAAAGTCATATTTGTTGATGTGAAGAATGAAGTTTAATTTTCTGATCAACAATAAATATATTCTGCTGACTTAGGTCAGCTATACTGTCATGAATATTTATTGCAGAACTAAGACTGCCGTACCTGTGTTGTGCACATGAGGCACACAAACTTATGAAACTCATGATAGACAATGAAGCATTCACGGCTCATGTAAACCTTAATGAATGCTACTGATATTAGCAATGGTTTCTGCTCATGCATGTGCAATGTGCACTGTCAATACAAAACAATCCTTAATGTTCCAATGTAGTAGGGCTAAGTAATGATGAAGTATATGTGCCAGGGGTCTTTGTGGTTGTATATCATTTGTATGTATCAGTGTTATAATGCAGACCTAACTGTCCAGAATGAAGTGGTCAGTTAACCAAACAGTTCATTACAGTTCACTTAAGTACATCAAGGAATGTCCTTGTAATGAAGTAATACAGTCCAATAGCAATACTTATTTTTGTTTAAAACCTCTTCCTAAAGCACAATGTTGAGAAACTTATTTGTGCAGATATTGACAAAGTATTAATGCATGCGTAATTATACTTTGAGAAGTTGAAGATGGAATGTAAAGTATCAATGCTCAGTGGTGTTCAGTGGTGCTCACTGCCAAGTTTTGCACAAATAAGGCTCAGGAAAAAAATGTATGTGGCTGTGATTAAATGTAGAACAGATCTGTTTTATGTTGCATAAATACACTTTGCTTATTGGAGTCTACCTTTCACGTTATGACTAAAACTTAGTTCAAAAATGAATTGTTGTGCTTGCCTTCCCTATTTGTGCAGACTTAGGCAGTGAGCAAACAGGGTTTACTGCTGAAGAGAAAAAAGTGAAAACAGTAAATTCTTTATCCTTCTGTAGTGCAAACAGGCTTAGCGGCAAGGGGTGGCCATCAGCACTCTGGACAGTACTTAGTGGAGAAAATATGCCTGTCATCTAACTTTCTCTGAGGCACAAGGTATTAGCTCAGTGAGCTAAATGAAAAAGCAGAGATGAAGTAGGGTTTGAGTCCAGTATGCATATCATTTTACAAAGGATGTCAGAATGTGATTAACATAATTAATTTTGATTCTCACTGGAAGACCATATAGGAGTGAGTATCCTAAATGTGTTGATTACCCAAATTGTGTTAGCATGCTCAATGAAAGCATTAGGTAGACAGCAGTATTCATTACACTTACATCAATTGTAGCCTCCATTACACGTTACACAATACCCAGCAGCATGGTACATATGGAAGAGCAAGTGTGACACAGTTTATTAGACTAACTCTGTTTTACTATAGTGCAGTGGATGCTCTGTTATTTGTGCTATGATAAGTGTGGCAATACAGCGTAAGGCTAAAACACATCCCATTTTGTAATAACTCCTGAAATGTCATTTAGTATCACATAATAGGCTTGCTTGTTGCCAAACCTTGTGCAGATGCTGAGGACTTGAACTGATAAAACAGAAGGGGGTTAGGCAGATACATTGGCAACACATTCACAGGAAAGAGACTTAGAAAAACAGGCAGTAAGAGTTTCACCTAATGCTGGATTTAAACCATTGCTAAGAAGAACAATTAAGTAATTATCTCGCCCCCCCACAAAGGAAATCCCACGTTGCCTCTGTCAAAATCACACCATTGAAGGGACAGTGATAACCTATTTAGCCAATTGAAGCTGTAGATATTAGTCTTCAGCAAAGTAACAACAGTACCAAAATGCCATAAGATGAAATTTACATCCATCAGCCTAATGAATAGTCAACATTACAAAGTGGTGAGAGAGAAAGGGTGAAGATAGAGACAGATGGACAGACACATATCAAAGGTTGGTGTTATGAGTCATTAATGCACATCTTTATGGTGTGTCCTCATTAATCATCTGTCATGCTCTGTATCATTAGCTGACAGCTCTGGTGGTGAAGAAGCTGCAGGACAGGCAAAACCTGATGAAGACATGAATAGTATAAGGGTGGTTTATTAATTATTTTTTATGGGCATGGATGTGTTTACAAATGCTTTTTTGCAACAGTGTTCAAAATCTGTTCAATACAGCTCACAACTGGATAAAAATTAAGATGTATGTCATGAAACACATAGTGGAAGTTTAACATCACAGTGAGAAATAATGTGACATACATCTGGAATTGAGCCCTTAATCCTATGGCCAAAAGACAATAGTCAGACAAGTGATTTATGTCAACACTCCACAGAGGAAGTTGCACTTTGTCATCTCCAGTAGTTAAAGAACTGTTTGAGTAACTGTTGCAAAGTATTGCATTCATTCTGCCTTTACTATGTATTCCAATAGTGTTGCATGTTTAAACACCCTAGTCAAGGATAACTGTAGTTCTGCACATGATTGTAAAAACTGACCAAGTTTTGCCATAGGACATGAATAGCAATGACCCATCACTCAGCATTGGTGAGTGATGCCAAACTCTGCCCAAATGCTGAGGACAAAAATTGAAGGCTTTCTTGTGAGCCATTTCTGGCCATATGTGTTGTGTGTGATTCTATTTTCTGAGTAGATTAAACATGTGAAAAAGGAGTTGATAAGAAAGTGGTAAAATGGGGGGCAAGCAGAGAGTAGAACTCAGGGGAAAGAATAGAGGTATTTGAGGAAAGGTAGTGGGAGAGAACCATAGCTATCCACTTCTTCACATCATTAAGTTAGAAATATAGACAGAGGACACTGAATTTGGACTGTCACCACACCAAAGGTAGGTGACAACAACAGAATAATGTTATAGAGCTATATTTTTTGTGGGACAGGTGCCTATTTTTGTTCTTTTAGTTTCAAAGAAAGAGGAATACTGGGTAAGTGGCTTGAGAATGGAAGGGTTAGGTAGGTACAGTGAGTGAGGTAGCAGGCACAGACATACAGGAAATACAACACATACAGACAGATGGTGATGTACATAAAAGGTTGGGAGACACCATGACTGGGGACAGGTAGGGGAAATCAGCATGCCCCCATGGCAAGCCTGTGAACAGTGAGAATCTAGTCTTCACCCTAAGAACTGTCATCACTATCTCAGTTTCCTGTGTCAGTTCTCAATGTAGCATCACCTTGGCAATATGATGAAGCACCATTTCTACACAGCACAACCAATTTGGGCACAGAGACCCTTTCCATAATACCCTCCACCAGCCCTTTCAGCTCTTGCTGGGTGACAAAATAACCACCTCCACTACCACTACTTCTGGAGGGTACCAGTGCACCAGCAGCTGGGCAGAGCTACCTTATGCAGATGGAGCAGGTAGGACATGGGCTGTGGAGGAAGCACTGACAGGTTGTGATCCTGAAGTGCTGAGTATCTGTGCTGCAACCTTTGAAGGGATCCACAGTGGTCAATCTATTTCTTTGTGCTGAATATCACTTTTTGTAAACAGAAATGTATGACAACAGAACATTTTTAAGCCATATAAAATATTCCCAAAAAATACAAAAAAAGTTGAGACAGAAGTGGTGTGGTGATACAAAAAGAGCAAGTATTAGATCCATGGCATGTTATATGATTATATAATTCAGGTACAATGAAAAGGTCCTAGTCTATTGTACCATTAATCAGTTGCAATGTCATGATATCATAAATACAAGTACTTATTTCAGTACTGCCATATTGCATATAATTATATAGTTATTAGGCTTACAGTAAGACCTGATGCATGCATACCCTGTGCCTCTCTGAGGTGATGTAAACTCTCTTGGTGTGCCTCCCTGTTCACTACAATGTCTTCAGCAGCTGCACAGTACAGAAGAAGACTTAAGAAAGCATATCAAATATCAGTCTTGTCTGTCTACTGCATTCTATATAATTTAATGCTGATGTATCAGTATACTTACACAACTGAGGGGTGTTAGCAGTTCTAAACTCATCCTGTCATCAGCTAAGGAGGTACTCCTTATACCATTTCAGAACACTAGGAAGCAGCCTTGGCTAATCTGTTCTAAGCCTCAGTCTTATACTAGGACCCAGTATAGCCCCCCTGCAGCATCCTACTGTTATCATGCTTCACCAGGAGTGCCACAAAAAATCCTGGACTCCTCAACACCCCACATCTGTGCTCTAAATTTAGCACAATCACCTCCCTCTGAACTGTCGCAAATTCCAGTCTTGCATTTAACAGTCAGTGTACAAAGATGTACACCCATGCCAATTGCTACTGTCAATGGCTTGGCTTGTAAGCCTTGGTCTTTGGAAAGTTAAACAGGATGACTTGGCACATAAGTTGGAATTGCACACTGCAAATAGCTAGTTATACAAGGTGGGAATCAAACCTAAGGAATACATAATACACAAATGTCAAGCCAGTTTATTATTTTTTAAGGCTATAAGATAATTTCCTTTCAACTGTGATCACTACAGATATATTGCATGCAGTATGAATGGATATATACTTCAGATAGGCCTGTATGTGTGTGACTTTAAGAAGTCCTGGGAAATGCATTCTTGTAAAAAGCCACAATTACTGTTCTTAAACATGTGTCAGATGGACAGACTGTCATGAGCTTAGTAATTCAAGTTTAGGTATGATACATGCATAATTCACAACACATACTGTCCTAAACACAGAGTTGGGCTATGTGAGGAGTTAAAATGACTTCAAATGAAGTATTGTGCCCATTATACATATGCAAGTGTATTTTAATTAATTACCATAATTGTCATGCTTAAACAATCACACACACAATCAACTGGGTATCATAAGTAAGGCATTTAAGAAATATGCTACCTAGAAAAGTAGCATTACTGATATATTTCTTGCAACCAAGTTATTTATGATAGCTATTTGTATGTAGTGTAGCTTTCTTAAAATGTTGCGAGAAATGGCATTCTGATATCCTTTGTAAAAGAAAAAGGGTTATTTGGATTTGAACCCTGTATCACCTGTGTTCAGTCTCTAAAGTCACTTCATTTACACCTTGTGTGACACACACAGTTACAAAGCAGGTGAATGTTCTCCAGTCAGTACTGTCCAAAGTGCTGAAGTCCACACATCACTTTTCCCTTGGGTAGCTAAGCTTAATTGCTCACCACTCAGCAGGGATCAAGTGCAGAAGGCAAGAAACAGAAAAAAACAACATATGAAGTTGTGATGAAAGTAAATCAGAAATCTGGGGTAATAATTCCACCATTCTGTTCTCACAGGATGGAGTTGAACCCCAGAGCAACTCATTAGGGGTCCAAAGTCAGTGTATGTGTAGCTTGTGCCATAGAGAGAAGTATATGTCATATATACATCACTCGCTCATTACAAATAACCACACAGTGGTGACAGGAGTCTTTGTGCTAATGAAGAATTTAGAAAGTACAATTTTCACTTTTTCCTGCACCTGTAAACCCTGTTTGCACTCAGCTGAGCAGAGTGCAAATTACAAAAGCAAAAAATATTTAACAATTTATATTCCATACCACAAAATACAAGTACAAACATGACATGTATGTCCAGCAACAGTTATGCCATTAAAAAGTCACATGCTGCATTTTCACATGTACTGCAAACATTACAAGCAGCATGTGCTTCAAGCTGGATTCAAACCTGCATTCTCTTCCCTGTTTCTTTAAACTCATTTCAATTACACCATGTAGTACACTGTTTCTTAGGTGCAATGTAGAATTTATTCACTTCTATTCAAAGTGTTTTATCAAAGCACATCTCTGCCTCTCTAAAATGTGCTAATGATGGTATTCTAAATTAAATTTCTCAGTTTGCATCTTGAGCAGTGGACTGTCATTCACTGCCATGAAACGCTACCAGTCCAAAGTGCATATAATCAAAAACATGCACAAATGAACACAATACAAGAAAACAATTCCATAGTAAAAAAAATTCCATAGTAGCAAACATCAGGGAATAATAATTAAAATGCAAGATTGTGCAGTTTCCTAACTGTGCGTGTGTTACAACCTGATCATATGCTCAGGAAATATTCATGAACTCTCACAAACAGTACACTATTTGGATTTGAACCCTCAATTCAATGCAATAATAACATATACTCAGTTGTTTTTCTCATCCCTTTTTGCCATCAACAGTGGCTTAGGACAGTAATCAGAAAATGTACATACTATACAGATCTGACTTAGAAGACCATCAAATTACTAATCCAGCAGTAGAAAGATCAGAAAATATTCCTTTCTCATTTGCTTGAACATATCTAAATGAATGTGATATTGAAAATATTTTGGGCTAATAATAGCCCACACCATGTTAATGTAAGGTTACCAACACTGCCAGCTATGTCTTCTCTTTATTTTCCAAGCATCTTCCACTCTTCTCATCTTTACTAATATGCAAGGTCATGAGCATTTTTTGCATCTTTGTTTCAATGTGTAATATAGCTGATTGGCATTTCAGAAAAACAATTAAGCAGAGGATAGAGAGTGTGCTATTATTAAAAGAATATCAGTGTTGTTAAGGTGGTTCTCATAGCTGTCAAGGTGCTTCCACTTTTTTAAGACTAGTCTGATACACATAAAGCTATTGGCAGCTAACAATTATCATTACTCCTCCCTGCAGTCCTAGGGCATGTGCATGCAGTTGTGTAGCTACTTATATGATGTTTACCTCCCCTACACCAAATATTGTTTTGGTATTCAGGAATGCCAATGATTTAATACCTCATTAGTATCTTCATAGTGCTCAGAGGGCTGAATCTACACTTTATAAAGGTAATGATATAGTTTGTATGGAAGGGGGGAGACTAATTAGATAGAGACAGACAATTACTGCTAGTTACATGGAGGACATTGTTCTACAAATGACTGCATTATTTCATAAGGTATGTTTGTCTTCATAAATTACTTAAATTATTATATTTGGAATGCATTTTAATAAGTAATAGAAAACTTTTTTTTTTTATCTGCATGCATTTTTTTATTCACCCATTGGTATGCTACAGATATGTCAGCCCTTGTGTTTTCCAAGTTTGTTAATGAATGGTATGGTTACATCACAGTACTGTTACCATTGGCTCTTGTAATTTTACCAGTTACTGCAGACAAATGTACTGTATTTATTATCAACTTTAAGGAGTTGTGCATGTGTAGCTAACAGAGAAGTTAGGCTTGTCAGTTGACCCTTGGTGACCTCTACAACAGTGGCGAGACCAAATAAATTGTCTGGCCATTTCTACTTTGGATTTTGACAAGTTATTGATAATACTGCCATCCAGTAGTCAGTTATACAACTGCTGTCCTCATTACATAAATATTAACAGAATAGATGCAATGCTGATGATTTACATTTTTTCTTTTTTGGGAGAGGTGGGGACTAGTGGCTCCCTTAGTTTATGTCTAGTACAAAATGAGCATTATGTGTTGAAATGTTTTCTACTGAAGATGAGTGCACACATGTTATTTGAAGAGAACAATTTTCTATGTGCTACAAATGTGCTTTGTCTTTATTTTCTTGTTCATGTCATACAGGATTATGGCACTCAGACAACTTGTTCCATGTAGGCCACCATTCACTGATGCAGAGAATGAGGTCATTGTCAAAGCCTTATGCCACCATGGATCCTTCCTGCTTGACAGATGCAGATGTGATGTGTCTGCTAGAAAATGCATATGGCAGCAGGCAGTCACTGACATAATTACAGTGGGTGACCATGCCAGAAACTATAACCAAGTGTGGCACTGTGCCAATGATATGATTACAACAGCATGACAGAGGACAGCTGCAGTAGCATGAGAACAGATGGCTATGGGGGTGGTCCTGCTATTGAACCATCAGTCACTGAACCTCAGCAGTTCCTGCCCACTGTCAGAGATCCCAACAGCTTAGCAGAGGGTTCACATAGACTCCTTGATGTTAGTGCTGATGTGGATAAAAGGCCAAGCATGTCACAAGAAGAACTTCCAGTTATGCTATATATGACGTACTGCATTCCTAGACATATTTATGTGTTTTTACTTGTACTTCTGTAAAAATTGAGATATGTGCATTACAAGAGACAGAGTCTAACAGAGATTGTGCTGAGAGTAGGTATGGCCAGTCTGACTGATTCCGAGATATTTCTTAAGGAGAAGATAGGCAGAGCATTATTCTCATGTCCTGGAGTCATTTGCATTGTGATGCTTATTAGCCTTCTTTCAACTGCCTTCCTCTTTTTCCAGGGACATCAGAATTACCATCTGAAAGACCACCTGGAGATGGTAAGCACAAACTTTCTTTGATTATTAATAACCATTACTTAGATGTAAGTCTGAGTACATCATATATATTGTACTCCTTTAGCATCTGAAATTTTTAAAATGATTGCTTAGAACACAGTTTGTATAATTTCCAGTCATAGTTTATCTCCTTCTTGCATTTGTTATGTATTATCACAGGCGATCCTGACAGTGGCAGTGTAAAACTTGTACCACCTGATGTCAGAGTATCAATAGGCTCTGCTGCTGCTGATGGTGCTGGTGATATAGAAGCACAGTAAGGGGTGCAGAGGTTCAGTCTAACACTGAGGTTGAGACCACACATCCACTAGCCTTATTTCAGACACAGTCAGTATGTCTATTCATATCCATTCCACTAAGGCCACAAATATATGTCAGGTTGAGTATGACACAGTTAATTGGGGTAGTGTAGTTACTCCAGTTGCAAAGCTGGTTGAGTCTGCCTGTAGCTAGTGTGAGGGCATGGTGCACCACAGGAAGGCTGCTAGAGATGCTCACAGGAGGCCTGCTGTCCAGCCTCTTCCTGATGCTGATGTGTCTTTATGTGCCACCAGACAATATGTATAGGGCCATCATGGAGGCACAAGTATGTTCCACCAGGGCCTCAACCTTTTGGGTGACTTATTGGACAGGATGAGTGACACACTGATTTGGTCAGTGCCTGTGATGGAATATCTGCTGGGGGAAGGTCAGCAGCCATGTGCCTGTAGAGTCACAACATCCTAACATCCTATGGCATTAGTCGATGTGGCCATGCAAGATCCTGCTCCCATAGTGCCACTACTTCTACTGCTCCATCAGTGATTGAGATGTTCACACCCAGATGTGGTAGGCCACAGAGTTGTGCTCCTGAGCATAGTTGTGAAAATAGCTCATCCAGCACAAATAGCTCACATTCAGGTAGCACCCCACTTCGAACTGGGGACATGGAAGTGGCAGTACAACTCATGGCAGAGGCAGTTCACATGGTAGGGGGCAGCAACACTGAACTGACAACTCTACCATGCACAGCTCACAACTGTCTGACATGCCAAAACATAGTGCTAGCACAGAGCTTGATTGCGTTCATGCACACAGACACACACACACACACACACACACACACACACACACACACACACACACACACACACATACACACACACATACACACACACACACACACACACACACACACACACACACACACACACACACACACACACATTTCACAAAAACTGACTATACTGACTCATAAACATGCATGGTCAACAAACCTCAATCTTGATTGGGATACATCTCCTGTTAGTGGCCCTGAGATAGTTCATACTTTTTTGAATGTTCTATATTTCTTACTCAAACACACTCACTACTTTGCTGTCAAACACACTCACTACTTTGCTGTCAGCCTTGGCCTAGTAACCCCCCCCCCCCACCCTGTGTAAATGCTTTTGACTGTGCCATGCCCTTTGTTCATTTGTTTTTGACTTAGGGTTGAATATATGTCTGATGCAGAAAGTGAATAGTTAATTAAGCCTTTTTCATAATGTTGATTTTATGCATATGTATTGCATAAGTATATTCTGGATGTTTTTGTACATGCTCATTCCAGGAGTCTTTTTCCATAAGTATATCAAGTCATGCATTCAAATCACTTGTATTGCTGTCCTGCTTATTGCTCTACTTGTGAAACTATTGATATAATTATCCTATTTACTGTTTTGTAAACAGTGGGTAAGTGACTGACTTGAAGTCAGTTATTTTGTACTGGTATAGGTTCTCCTCGAGTTCCCCTGGGTCTGAAGAGGAGCCGACAGAGGTTGTAAAGTTCCTATAGTGTTTTTTATCAACCCTGTATCTCTCTAACATTTCAATATCATGCAGTCCTTAATATGTTAATTGGGGTCTGAACACCCTTCTTCTCCTTGATGAAGGTCTAGCAGTACCATAGATTTCAGCCTGTTGTACATACACATGCAAGACAGCACCGGCAGCCCCTACCATTGCTTTTCTCCCTAAGTGTGAAGGTGGCTGTATTCCAGTAGGTTTTGCGGTTCATGGCAAAGAGCTTCCTGAATTGTGCCGCCATCTGGGATTACTTAGCATGTAATTCAGCTAGTTATGCTTTTGTTAACAAACTCTGTCACTTACCTTTGTTTGGTGACTCTATATGATGTGTAGAGTCGTTTAATGAATACAAAATAGCACGTTATTGTGTGCGTGTTGTGGTAAGACATACGCACTGTAGCAGTGTGGGGATTAGACATTTGTGAAACCAGTCCTCTTTATGCTACCAGTCATTCTATTTTTGAAATGAGAATGAAGGCAAAATATGCCAAACTGGGCAGTATTCCTTCTTCGCTGCTGGCAAAAGTTTTAAAACCAAACCATAACAGTATACTATATATTAGAGATAATAATTTAGACTATAGTAATTCTTAGGAAACACATACGTTGTCTTTAATCCATATAAACAATTTTATGCATCAGTCTATTAGTAACTGATGTTTTACACACACACACACACACACACACACACACACATATATATATATATATATATATATATATATATATATATATATATATAATATATAAACATTCCTTAAATAATTTAACATAAATATAATTCTTAGTGATATGACAATATGATAGATGCCATACAAGAATCTTTACAGGAAGTGTTGGCATCTTTGAATTCTCTAAGATTTGTTAAGGCTGCTTGTCCTGGGAGTTCTAATGTATTTTTGTTTAAGAAGTATAAACATCAACTAGTTCTTATTCTACAAAAAATATTTAATACAATCAAAGAAAAAGGATATGCAGACAATCATTCAACCAATATTTAAATATTTTGATTTTAGAGCCTCATACAGATTATAAACTCATTAAGAATCACTGACTGATTTCCATAGTCAACTTGATTATTAAATTATTTGCAACAACTTCACCTAAATATTTTAGACAGTAAGTAGTTCAAATAATTTCAACATTCCAGCCTGGCTTTAATGCAAAGTCGATGCAATAATCTTACGTTCAAATTAATTTTATCTGATAATGAAAAAAACTGACCATGTCTAGGAGATGTTTTGCACTTGATACTAGTAAAGCTTTTGATATGGCCCATGTACCCTTTTTATATGATGTTTAATTTCCCTGAGAAATGCATTAAAGCTATGACATTTCTTTATAAATCAGCATCTACTTGCATTGATATAAATGAGTTAGTCTCCTCTCATATTCATATTCTAACTGCAGCCCCACAAGGCTGTCCTCTTTCCCCTTACCTTTTTATTTTATACTTTGAGTTAATTTTTTATCATATTACACAAAACTTTGTACATATGGATATATAGTGTGGAGTAAAGATGATCAATAGTACATCTTGTAAATATGATATTCTTTGTTAATTTATCAACACCAATCTAGCCATACTGAGTGTTAAAGATAACAGAGTATTATAATAAGGTCTTAAATGATAAATTGGCTATAGACAAAATCAAGGCTACTGCCTTACGCATTTATGGATATCACAGATTGCAATGTGCTTGTCCCAAAAATAATGTATCAGTAGAACAGCTTAAATATCTTGTTGTTAAGTTAGATTGTAGTACATTTTTCCAAATAAATATAGGACATTCAGTTAATGTAATAAAATATTAATATCCTGGTTTAAATTTAAATTCAACACATTATAGTAATCTACAGTTTTTACAATTAATGTTTTTCATGACTATTATTATAACACAGTTCACCAACATTTCTCTGGAATACTCCAAAACAGTTAAACTCATAACAAACTTATCTGTGTGGCAAAATTCCTTGTATCAGTTTAAATCAACATTGTAACTCGAATATTAAAGATAACTTAAAATTAACAGTCTTGTAAGTTAACAATTTCAGGCCACTATTGAATCTAATTTTCAAAATAATTCCTTACAAATTTATGCAAGCGGTCATACATTAAAACTTTACACCTGCCACACAGAGTCATACATTTTCTCAAAAATAACTGTACTGAATTTATTCAATTGCTAGCATATATAAAACTCATTGTTTAACATTTTCACCCACTAGTGGATGAAGTGGAGATAACTGATGATTTTTTTATAGCATCAACTTTTAGATAACTCCAGTATGTTCATTAACAATGAACCATTAAGGGCTAAACTTCTTGCAATGGTTTCTGATGTCTCTTTGAATTACTTGTAGATAATGAAATAAATGATCAGCTTACACTTTGCTAAACCTAATTAGGATTTCCACATTCATGCTTACCCCCTTGCATAAGTATTTTCTTAAACAAACTATTCTAATTTCTACTCAGATATTCATATGCCCAGTTATTGGAGTTTTATCTTAAAAGTTAAATGTATTTTCCTGAGTGCCAGATGTTCTGGAATAAAGCGTGCTAAATATTGCCATATTCAAAATGTTTTCCACAATGCTTTCTTGCCTCCCTACAACTTGGATGTATTTAGAGGAACTAACTTCCTCTCACTCTATAATTCCTAATAACATCTCAGATGCAAATTCACTTTATATTTCTTTAGCCTCTAAAGCTATCAACATATTTGGGATCTTATAATTTATGCATTACTTCCAACATTGATATACTCAGTTAAAAAAATGAGTTGCCACTTAGCCTACAATTATGCTTGACAGTGCAATTAAGGAGTTATTTCTAATCCCAGTAGTAAAGATACACATCAGTGTTTGGTATTCATCTATACCATACAAAATATAGGGCTGGATTAAGAAAACTTTGCTGCATCACATAAAGTGAAGTTCCTTAATTAGGGGCCAATTGTGGGGGGGTGATATTCAGAAAACAAAGCTAGATGATTTGGTTAGGGCAAATAATGTGTTCAGCCATGCTATATGCTAATGACTGTATAATGATATACTGTGCATGAAAATGAGGCAAAACAAGATGACAGAGCAATTCAGAAACATTTAATGTCATGCAGTGGAGATGTACCTGCTGTATATTTGAACTTGGCCATATGCCTGTGTTCAGACAGGATACATTATGGAATATTTTTAGGGGTTGTCATAGCCATAATAAATGTGTATCTGCAAGTAGATCTCATTGCAGCTGTTGTCCCCAACAGTGCACAAAGTTGCCATCGGAGCTGCCAGTTCATTTGAGAGAGGTTAACATTTCATGGCCTCCATGGCATCAACATTATAGACCTATACTGTGTTGACAGAGACACCATCCAACACCACTGGATACAGAAGTATGTGTGGTTTTATGTATATATTAGCTATAGGCACCTTTCAGCAACCTACACAAAACACAGTAAGGGTATCTCAGGCATCTGTGTTGAAAATGCTAGATGCCATGTTTCAGCATGTGGAGGAACATATGAGGTTCCCATAAACTCCATAGGAGAAAGCAAACACCATGTGATAATTATATTACATAGTCAATTTTCCTGGGGTACTGGGAGCTATAGGCTGTACCAACATTGAAATAAAGTCCCTACATGGTGAACTAGGAAGGTGGTATGTCAACCACAAAAAGTTTCACTTCCTCAACTGACAAGTAGTCTGTAATGCACTGGGTATCATCTACAATCGGCGTGTGTAGGCCACCCAAGCAGTTTTCATGACTCCAACATATGTCACACATGACCTGTACCAATGGTTTGTGAGGGGTGACTTCCTACAGGAGTATTTTGTTCATGATGCTGGATATGCCCTGGAACCCTGGCTCATAACATCCATCAGAAACCCACACAAACAGACCAGAGATACAACTGTGCTCTATCACACACCAGACACATTACTGAGCACGTTTGGGTGGATGAAGGCATGCTTTCACTGCTTTAATTCAACCTGCAGTATGACCCTGACTCAGGTACCAAAATATTGACTGTGATATACTTAGTAACTGGTCACAGCAGGGTGGGCTGTTGAAGGGCCATCAGTTCCCAGCACAATAGGCAACAGACAGACAAGGAGTCAGAGGGAGAGTCAGCAGCAAGGGATGGCCTTACCAGATAGAGTGACCACAGTATGCTGTGGCACTAGCAAGGGGGGCACAGACTGTGCATAACTTTACAACAGAATGATACATCAGTTAAGCAGATACACTACAGCAAAAATAATGCATGCAAAAGCAACACCAGGCTGTGCATACCCATGCATATGGTGGCAGCACTGTGCATCAGTCAAAGGCAATCCAAGTAACAATCTGCAAAGGTTAGGGCACATTTATCATCATTTGCACAGGTGCAGAAAAGAGTACAGAAGTGTGTGTCTTTCACAGGGTAGTGTGGGAGTGTTTTTGTTGATGTATATAAAAAGGAAAAGTGCATCTATGGGAAGTGTTAGAACAAATAAGGGGGGATAATATCAAGAAGGGGAAGGGTCAGTGGATGCATTTGATGTGCTGGGGATATGGCGGTGTGAATATGGACACAGCCTCGGCAGTTGGTGCAGTGCTGCCACTTGGCCTACTTGACAGATGCACAGCATGCATGCAGAGGGCTCAGTACCCTGTGCATGCACCCATCCGTGAGAGGCGGCACTGCCAGGAGTTGTGCCTAGCTAGATGCTAGTATGTAACATGACCTTGGACAGCATCTGTTAGGAGATGGTCCTTCATGACGACAGAGAGGACTACAGGGATGCCCTCTCCTGGGGAAAGACACTTCCACAATAGATATTGCTGTGGAAGTGCTAGCACTATAGGAGCAGTATCTTGCATGTCTATGGCTATGTTGGCTAACATCTGTACATGCAGATGACCAGCTGTGAGAATAGCCCCCCCCCCTGCCCCTGCTGGATTATCCAGGGAAGATGCTGCATGCTCAAGTGTGTGATTCACTTTATCCAAGGAATAATACATATGGGCTGTGCACTCCCACAGGTCAGCATGTATAACCTGGATCTTTCTCACTATCTCTGTAATAACTGTGGTGGCATTGGCCTATATCTTCAAAATGTCCCTTCACATATGCTGGGTTGCAACCACTGACACACCATCTCAAATGGAGGACAATAGCTATATCACACTTGAGCAACCATTAGCAATGTCCCTGTGTGGACCTCCCTACCCAAGAGTGCCAAGAGCAGATTCAGACATCTGTATACTGGGCTACCAGACACCTCCCTTATCAATAGTGTCCTTATCAACCTGTCCTCCCTGATGTTTGTGTAGCTTGGGTAGCCACAGGCATAGAGATTGTGTCTATGGTCTGTGCAGGAGAAGCAGCGTTCACACTACCTGTGTCAAACACACATTCTGCACTTCCTAACTGGGCCAGCTCACTCCTACCATCATTGTCAGAGGCTATATATCCTCCAGCATCAGATGGGGCAGTTCCATAGTGCTGCTGCTGGATAAAGAAACATCTGTGAGTACACCAAAGCAAAACATATCAAGTGTAAGTGTGACCCAGCACCTGAGAAGTTGGGCTTGCAAGTGGATGTGGATTACATGGCAGATGTAGCATTATTTTTTCTTTATGCCTTATTTTTTAGGCAAAGATCTGTTGGTATGCACAACAGTGGATGAGCAGTCTTGTTCCTGTAGGGGTCTTACAGATCCTTACACTACTATTATCCTACTAGGCCATATTGTATGCTGTATTTGTGCCTGATAGTTAGATGTCTGTATCCACAATCTTTGCATAAAAGTCAGACATGTATGATGTGTACTGAGCACATATTTCCCACAAAAATAGCACTGTTACAAATGTTGTGGCTATTGACATATGTGTAAGGCATACAGCACTAAAATAGCATTGAACAGTATGATGTATCTCCCATCTAGCTGAATAATCCTGCAGGCTACTACATTCAGTACACTGATAATGTATCCATCACGATACTTTGGCCAACACAATAAACTGACATCCTTTATAGGCATGAAGGTAAAGAGCAGTCAAAAGCAACCGTTGTACAAAGGAGTGTATTTGTAAGAAGTGACACTTAACTTACAAAAGCAGATATGTCAGTCAGAAGGAAAGATTTCACGCAAACCACCCTTAGCAGGAATCAAACTTCCTTACCAGTGTGTTGTTCTGTAGAGCAATGACAATCTGGACTTCCCTTCATGCTTATATCCATCTGGGCATGATGATTATGCAAATTATGGCTTATCTCATTATTCTTTCTGAATCACTCAATTTACGTGATGAGCACACCTGGTAAACTTCATGCAGATTTCCATGTCTGATTTTCTGATACAGTTCACATATCTGTGGGCAATTCCATGCATGCAAGGTCAGCCTATTATTTTATGGGTGAGGGAATTGGATGCTATATGTATCCTTCTGCAGATGGAGTCATTGAAGAGCATGTATACTCAACAGCTTATACACAGATGGAGAACTGCTATATTTCATATCTCAAAGTGCCATTGGAACCATAATATTACAATATCTATATTCTCTGAAATTGCCATGCTTCTTGCAAATGAAGTGCTTGTTGATGGCTGTCATTACGCAGAAAATGAGGCATGCAAGAACTAGTTTGGGTGCCAAATGTGTGCTATTCTTCCTTGAGATTTTTCAAAGTGACACATCATGGCTGGGGAAGGAGAAAGTAGTGCTCCTTTTAGAGGAAAAAGTCAAGAATTTTTCAAGACATCCTCTGTAAAGAGTACAACTGGAAGCTACTGCAGGACAGCTGTACTGGGCCTCAGTATTTGGCTGAAGTCTTGAATAGTAAAACATCACACGCACAGGGAAGCAGTGCCATCACCATTACAGTGACATGAAGTGCCATAATCCTGACCTCCTTCACCAATGGATGGATGGCATTAAATAGCAGTCACCATCTCCTTACTGTAAATATATCTTATTTTACATACATAAATAACCTGCCACTGTGTGTCATCCACAAATTTTATAGTATGCCCTTTTTATATTGCTAGCCCCTAAAGAGTTTGAAAGAAATTGGCATCTGCAAAGGAGTAGACAAGGGCACCTAAGAGAGGAAAGGGATGAGTATACATTTCTATAAAAATGTCGGGTTCCTATTAGAAGACCAAAGACACATTCTTTTGAATGCATCTTGGTCGAACTTAAAAGACTGAAATGGCAATATCGAAGCGGCTTTTAAGAGAATTCTTTCCCTGGGAAAGAATTTGCTTGGCCGCTTCATTACTTTGCCATTTTTGTCACTGTAGTGCAGTCTCGGAGCTGGTATATTTAAATAGGGGGGGTGGGGGGTGCAGCCCCTGTGCACCCCCAATGTGGCGGAGTCCCTTCACCTCCCCAAACATATGTAAACCAAAAACACAGTCACACCAACTCAAAGGAGGGGTAAATTCCACCAAAAGGGGAATTACTTTTGACATAATTTGCCGATAGTGATTTCCTATGGAGGAACTCTGATAGTCATCTAGTTGAACCTCGGGCAATTGAACCTCGAGTGTTCAATTTTCATTTACCAGTAGGTTACCCTTCCACTATATCCCTCAATTATTTCAGATTCTGGTACTATGAGGATGTGCACATTAGGACTACATAATCTTGATAAGTATGAGAAGGGGTTGGACTTATTTCCTATTATTTGTCTGTATAAGTCAGTACAGGTACTTAATCTTATGCCCCTCTGTGAACATTCAATCTTTGCGGTGGCAGCGAACATCTATGTAGTGTTTTTTTTTTCTTTTTTCTAAACTACAGTTCTATACAGTTTTATTTTTCTCCATTTTAGCAAAAGATGACTGTTTGGTCCAGCCAGCATAATGATATGTGCTCATTTTAGACTGTACCCCTGCATTCTGATTAGCAACTGACAAGTTTCTGCTGACCTATTTACTAATTTTGCCTGACATCTGTGCAGTGTATGTTTACTTTCTCCCTGCTGTTTTCATTTTCACACATCTGTTTAATGTTAGCTTAGAAGGTCGTCACTATTTAAGTAAATCACTAGATCTCCACTTCCCTGCAAAGATGCAGCACATTAACGCAAAAAGGAGCCTTCATTTGTTTTGATCTTTTGAGCATTTTAATCTTCTTTTTGCAATGCTAGGAATTTATTCAATGCTCCTGAATTTCACCTGTTATCTAATCTTAAAATAGCTTAATGTAATTCACTATCCTATGGCAAGGATGAAAACTTGCTTTGACTTTTTTCAGGAAAGAAATGTATTCTGACTTCCTGCACGGTTAAACTCTGTCCATTTTGAACATCATGTCTCAGAAGCATAAAAAGAAATCGGTGAACTCTGTCACAAGCATCACTGTTTTGTTTTATGAAACTGTCCTGATGTTGTACGCAACTCAGTCTTGTTATCTGTCTTGAAAAGCAGTGTTATGAAAACTGTTCGAAATACTAGATATATTTTAGTTATACTTCAAAAAGTGGTATCCGTAAGCAATCACCTTTTGATGCAATAGCATTCTACTTAAAAGGAGAAGTATTAAAGAGTTACACTGCTGTGATAAGACATAGTCAAAATGCATTTTCTTAAACTTCAAAAACGAAAATTAATAATTCAACCAGTTTTTTGACATTTGACACAAACTTGCTGTAGTTTATTTAGAATTCCTTGCAGCTTTTTTAATTGCCTGACATTTTACTCTCTGCTACAGAAGTACATTATTTTATCCTGCTGCTTCTTTTTTTCTTATCTAACATAACTGAACTAAAATAATTTCATTTTACTTGTTGATGGCTTCTGAAAATTGTTTCTATTCAAGGCTACATTTAAAATTAAGAAGCATCATGTCAGTAATAAATGGCATTTTGAAAACAATGTCTATAAAAATATATCAGCTTATGACACTGATGTATAACCTTTTTTTAAATAATTATTCTTCTCAACCACAAATATTAAGCCTGTAGTAGGTGACCCAGTTCCTTTCATTTTCACATGCATTTTGGCTTTTTGGATTCACAGACTTTTCTAAAATACAGTTCACATTTCTGTAGTTCTTCAAAATGTGATGATTTTAATTATTTTGCATTATCTACCCATCACAAGTTATATTTTTGTTCCTTAGTACTGCTTAGAAAACAGAAGGTAGTGTACTGCTTTTCACCATTTGAAATAGTTGTAGTTTATTATAGCAATATATATTCAACACATTACCTGCTGGAATTATAATAATATCAGTATTATGCTGTGAAAACAAACAGAGGAGCAAAATGTTTGGAGTTATTTATGCAATCAGCTCAGTAAAACCTGCATCCCTTATTCTATCATCTGTTCTCCTTAATATAGAACATGTTTTGGGGTTCTTATCTCCGGGAAAATACTGTGGAACTATAAGGGAGCACAATGCTTTGTTTTAAAACACCAAAAAGGAATGTTGTCTCTTTCTTATAACCAAAAGTCTCTTCACAAAAACATAAGATAGCCAAATTTTTGAACCACATCAAAAAAGGACAAGGAAATCCACTGACAAGACATACAGTTCTTTATTACATCTGTCCTTTTTTGATATAGTTCTTATAACCAATTGGTCAGATTCCAAAAGGACTGAGGGAAGAGTAACATTCAAACTGATACTATTGCTCTATGCCAGGTACAAAAGAGAGGGATCTTTGAATTGTTATTCAGCATATGTTAAAGAGACTGGTGGAGATTTATGTCCATTTCCAAAAGGTAAATTGGGCTCACCTGACTGAAATAATTCAGTGCTGTACATTAGCACTTACCAATGTATGAGGCTGAATCAGGGGCAAAGTTCTCTGAAATGAATACACATCTGAGTGAGGCAGAAGCTCAACCTGTTTGCAGAAGTAGTTACTGCAGGCAGTACTGGGTGGGAAGCTGGACTACCACCAGTACCTAGTTCCATATACAGGTGGAGCTGTACTAAATGTTTCAGGAGTTGGAGGAGTTTGAAACTGCCTACATGCATGGTTGTATGTAATAGAAAACATCCCTCAAACTTTACTGGGGTTGTCTTCTTTTAGTTTTTTTTTGTTTGTTTGTTTGGTTGGTCGGTTGTTTATTTTGTAGACTGAAATCCATGATAGATTGGCTAGTGAACCTGAATCCCTGTCCCTCTTCGTGGATGTTGTGAATGCAGATGTAATGACAGTACTGGCCATCATGGTCATCACGCCTGCATTCACCAGTCTACACACTAGGGATGGAGATGTTGCATGAACATACATCTCCAGCTGTATGTCAGACCTGGTATTACCTGGCTGCACAGACAGGTCCAACATATAAATGGAAATGCTCCAAGAACTTCAGAGACACTCAGCAGCCTCAACATATCCTGATGCATCTTTGGCATTACAGTTATCACAGGGAATGAGCTTTGTCTACATAGAATGCTAGGGAATCTCTTTTCCTTGTCTGTGCATAGTGGCACCCTATTAAATTCAATACCTTGGCATTGCAAGGTATTGAATTTTGCAGAATCCACTCCCAGAATTATGTAATCTTGGAGCTGAGGTGGATCCCATAGTTCAGTACAGCAAGAGCAGACAGCCTCTGCCATCCCTTTCCCTCAATGCTGTGCTTTTGGTATCCAGCCCAAAGTTTTAGTGTATTGCCATTGGTTAGGCTGCACATTCATTGGCTTGCTTGTGTTTATGGGACTTCAAGAAGACTGAAAAGAAGAGTTTTATTTGTGTGATCTTGACATTGTTTATATATATAAATATATATATATATATATATATATATATATATATATATATATATATATATATATATATATATATTGGGGGTGTAGGGGGTTGCTCCAACTTGGGAGGAGCCCAGAAGCTTCACACTTGCAAAAGGTCTTGTTTTCAGTTTTTTGTGATACAAAGTGACATTGTATTGAGTTTCACATGCTGTGGTCACTTAGATGTTTTGCCTGCAATCAATCCTATAACCACAGAAATGGGAACTCTGACTGCAGTACAAAATAATCAGTAACCAAAACCTGCAGTAATTCCAAAAAAAGCACACTGAAGTGAAAACACAAACATTATTCTTAATAATCATACAAAGATCAGTTAAGCTCTTTTGCCCATAACAACAGTACACATAACTGATCAGAAACAGACTTAAAGAGTGTTTAAATACTATTATCACCACCAATTAAACTTAATTATAAACAATCATCCAATAATTGACCAAAAATGAACAACAAAAATTAAACAAGAATATATAAATTCATCAATATGTGTATGATAAATAACCTAATTGTAACATAAAATAAAAATAGTCCCCCTTTCACCATCTGTTCTTTAGTAATTAAGGTACAATATGCACCTGCACAGGTAAATGTTAGTGAAAAGACTTCTCAAAGTTTGGCTGCTCTCATTTTTAACAGAGGAGCAATATAGGCAGTCCCATTAATGCCAGGTGGATTACAAGCATTCAACTGGAACTGCCATAACAATTCCTTGTATTCTAAACAGTCCTCCAAAACACCCCCTCTAGGATCAAAAGCCATAATTTCTAAAATTCCAAAAACAAAAGTCTTGAAATCAGTAAAAACAAAAGAATGCTGAAAGAGGGCATTTTGTCATTAATTTTGCTGATGTCATAAATATTCATAAATTATCTTCATGAAGGGGTACTCTGTTTTACCGGGAACATGTCACACATTTAGCTAAATATATCAGACCCTTAGTAGAACAATTGCCATGTTGAAAGGTGACACTACTATTCATATAATTATCCAAAATGCAGGTCCCAGTCTCATTAGTATATTTACATTGCCCACATGCTCAACACTTGCGGGTTCCATTTTCAGCTTCCCATAACCTAAATTCTTTCTTCCATATTTAAATAATTGTTTAAACTTATTAGCTATCTTCAGCACAAACTGTGGTCCATGTCCAACTTTTTGGTAAATATTGTCTTACCTCTACATATTTTCCAGTTGGAATAAATGATGGCTCTAATCTTACCAGAACCATGGCTATGTACTAAATCCACAGCAGTGGTAAAAGATTATGTCACAATTAAATACTAATGGTGTAAACAACCATACAGACAACAGAAATTCTTTTCCACATAATGATACATTTACCGCTCATGGGCGGCCATGATGGTGCAGCAGTTAGTGTTGCAGCCTCACAGCAAGAGGTTCTCTGGTTCAATTCTCGGCTGGGGTGCCTTCTGTGCAGAGTCTGCATGTCCTCCCTGTGGTCGTGTGGGTTTCCTCCAGGTGCTTCAGTTTCCTCCCACATCCCAAAGACATGCAGTAGGTGGATTGGACACTCTAAATTGGCCCTAGGTGTGAGTGTGTGCATGTGTGTGCCTTCTGTGGAAGGTTGGGTGCCGGGCTGGCAACTCGACACTGTAAAACTCCACTGCCAATCATGAGCAGACAGGTGATCTGCTGTGGCGACCCCTAACCGGGAAAAGCCAAAAGAAGAAGATACATTTACTGCTCATACCATTGCTACCTGTGAATTGAGTGGAACTTCAATTAGCTTTTTTGTGAAGGCAATTTTGTACGACTGCCAATAAGAATGTCAACTGAAAGAAGGCTTTAGTGTGTCCATGCACCAAATTAGATTGAAAAGTTCACTACCCAGATAACATTGCTTGCAGTGATACCTCTCTGCTATAAGAGATCAGGTTTCCAGATGTCATAGTTTGCATAAAAACATTTGTCTGCACATTTCCAAAAGGTGAATTATAAATAGTCACAAAAGGAATTACTGGTTAACTTTGGGATTCAAACCTACAAATATAAAGTAGGTAAGATGGCAGTCAATGAAAAGAATTAATGGATTATAACAGAGTCTTGTGAAATTTAAAATGAAGAGGTAACATATGTATGTATTACCCAGCATTCACACATGCATCATTATTAAAAGAAGTATACTTCATGATGTTTCTAAAAGCTAGGGAGATAACAGAGATATGCGTAGTCATCCATGGCCAAAGCGCTATCGGTGCCAATTCACCCCAGTTATACTAGATGTGTAAAATCTCTAATGTATAACTTAACAAACAACTATAGATCTCCCATATGTGTTGCTCAATAGTAAATGCATAACTGCCAAGATTTCATCTAAAACAGAGTACATGAGCTTTCATCCCACACATAAGCAAACAACATCGGTGGGTACAATGGATCTACAGCCAACAGACTCCTCTGCTATGAGAGAGCAAGGAATGCCACTGGAGATGGACCAACATTGCCTTCCCAGATGAGAAAACAAAGTTCCTAGTCTCCCATCATAACACCTGCCAAGATCATTGGATACATGGAGGGAGTACTGAGGCAGGTGTTCCAGGATCTACAGCCATGTGCAACATTCACACTGAAGGATATTAATTCATAATTCTTACTGTAATGTTATGATTGTGCTATAGCAACAGAACTATGCCATGGCCATGACAGCACAGCTGAAGCAGATGCACAACATATCTGTTAGAACATGCTACCTTATCTACACAGTACATACATAACACTGTCAGCAACATGTGCGATATGTTTTTCAGTTGTATAGCCCCGTCAACCTTGGAGCAACGACAACATGATCCATAGTTGTGTTCCTCTCCCTCCTGTTATGAGTGTGGAGTATACACACATGATGTTTGCGCATCACTTTAAAGTATAGATACATGTTTGTGAGACATGGCCCATGAAACATTGAGCACGGACAGAACTGGTAAGGTTGTTCATATTGTTGCTGTAGTATACCATTGTTTAGTACACATGTGATCTATGATATTAATGTTGGCTTGTTCCCTGCACTGGTACAACTGCATGACCTGTGCATTGTTTCTCATGTAAGTGAATCTATATCCTGTTAGTGTGATCCATAATTGTTGTGTGCCTCTGCTTCCTGTTATGACTTTGGAGAATGCTCACATGCTGTTATTTTTCTGCCACTTTATAATACATGTTTCACTTTATGCTGGATGATGCATTCTCCAACCAGGGAGGACATACCTGGTAAGGCAGTCTATATGGTTGATGCATTTCACTACTGACAACTACATATGTTCTCTTTTTGACAAATGTAGTCTTGTTCACCTGCAGTCTGTACTTCATCATTGCCCATCCAGTATGTGTATATCTTCTTTCCTGTGTGTTATGCATCAAGTGGAATGCTACATGATGCTATTATATGTTTAATACTGACTTGTGTATGTTCATCTTTTCACATGACAGTGGCATTTCAACCCTTACCACCTGCAGTGGAGTCATAGGAGGACATGTCATGTAGGTTGTAATAGTTGTATTCACATCAGCTGCCATATTTGTTTGATATGTAAATTACATGACATACCTCTGTTATATAAAGTCCCTGAACCACCTGCAGTCATGGCAACCTGGTAAGTCCATATCATCATTAATATTGTAGTTATATAGTTGCCCCAGATTTCAGTACTATGTTGCGTCATTTGACGTCTGTGAATGTATGTGACATGTGTTATCTGTCTCTTTTTGTGGCACTTCCACTACCTGCTTTCATCAGTAGCCCGTCCAATGATCCTGAAGTAGGATATCATGTGCCTCACTCTGATAGTTTGGCCAATGGCACACAGCCCATTGCATTGGGTTTATTATCTGTCCCAGAAGGAAAAAGATATAGTTCATGGTGTAGCCACTGATAGGCAGGATAACACGGTCAGTCATTCTGATGATGTGGGAGCATCAGATGACAGACATGATGATGATTGTGACCCACTGTCCTATGTAGAGTCTGGTAATGATAGTGACTCTTTTTCCCAATGGACTGATACTTTCGATCAGACTACACATGGACATTTTTATTTTATTTATTAATTTTACATGTGTTTACAGGGATGGTCTGACTGGGACAGTGCCCATTTTTCCCAGAGGCCCAGGGAGAAAAGCTCCAGTAATATAGCTGATGCGTATGGATATATGGCAGAGGATGCACACTTACCATTACAGGAACATGAACATTCACAGTGACATCATAACTCTGACCTGCAAGCATTTGCCCATGCCACTGATCATGTAGCACACCAGCTGTGTGTGTTACATGAAGTATAAATAAATCAGAATTGTTTATATATATATATATATATATATATATATATATATATATATATATATATATATGTTTATATTACGCTGTCGAAAACTCAAACTGTCGACAGCGTAATAATCGACATGAAAATGTCAAAACCCCGAACATCGAACACACACAAAAAAAAAAAACCCAAACACAACACAAATTGCTCTATGCAGGGGGGCAAGCCTCTCAGCACCCCCCACATCCCCGCTACTTAAATATACCAACTCCAAGATGTCGCTACATTGCAGTAAATGGAAATCTCCCCTTACGGAGATTTCCATTTACACATGCGATGACTTTCACTTTCGACATTTTGGTGCCAACAATATCAGCTTTGATATTGTCGGCCTTCGACAGGGTGAAGTAGATTCATATATATTGTGTATTAAAGTTTTCATTTTTATCAAGTGTCCATTTGGCATTGCGTTATTTGTTTTACTTGGTGTGTTACATGAAGGTCAGGAGCACAGACATGGACAGGTCATGGCAGCATTGGCTGTACAGAACAACAGTGTGGAATAAGCCACATGACACTGTGTTGAAAGCCTTGTTATGACAGTGCTGGAGCAGTGCCATAGTACAATCCAGGTGCTATGTGCCCTGACCATAATAAGCAGATTAACTCCAGTGGGGAGAGGCATCCCCCTCTCAGTAGACCCAGACAGTGCCCTCACACATCAATATCTGCACTGCAATTTGCACATTGGCTACTCAGTCACATCTAGACAGGTACATTGCACTAGTGCTCCTACCCTCATTGCATCCCAAAATATTCATGTCACCACATCCAGCCCCTCGGTATAGCACCATGGGCAGAATTTTTCCAGATGTGGCAGGGGCAGCCAGGACTGACATGTGAGTCATCAGTATGGACACCTGACATGCAATTAAAGTATCATTGATGGTTGAGCCTGTTGTATCATTCTGACACTGTAGTAATAATGACCACTCTACTGACCACTGACTAATCAATATATAGGTGGCTTTGCAAATATCTGATGCCACTGGCTTTTTCTGAACATTTCACTGACCTAGATGACTAGCTTCAAGTTGTGATAAGTTGTACTTATTTGGCATTAGTATTTGTTAGTACAGATATTGATGACAGAAATGCTCTGTGCGATGATCTCTGTGCTTCTATGTGTGTATCTCTTGCTACCTGGCATGTAGCACATGTTTACATAGTTAACAGCATGTTTCTTAGTCATCCAGCATTGATTGGTACATTTTCTTATTGACAGCCATTCCTGCATTAGCAAGTATGTCTCTGTGCACATACCTGTGCTACGTATGGCATTTTAATATTGTACTGAATATGCCTCATCCTCAGTACAAGCTGTACTTCTGTGGACCAGTTCCATTTTATATCACCATGCTGATTTAGTTCCCATCTGTGCCTCCCTATATCTCCCTGATTCTGCACACATAAATATGCATATATTGCTGTATCCCAAACATTGCTGCATGTTCCATGGCAGCTATATAGTCACTGTCATTGATGCTCTGCATGATTGAACATATTCTTAGCTGCAACTCAGTCATGTTGCAGCAATAACCTGTGCATCAAAGAATTGCCTTATGTGTGACACTCCATGTCATGCATAGGATGTGAGACTTGTTTGTATTTATTTTCTATTTATTTTTGGCTGGTTCATGGGATGTTTGCAATTTCTCATGCTGCTATATATTGTTTACTGTGTTATACCACACTGCTACACATCACACAATGTTATGTGTGATGCATCAGTGTTAGTGAATGGCCCATGCTTTTAAATTATGTTTATGCTGATGCATTCTCACACACCAAATGGGCCTAAATTTTTTGTGGTACTGCCTATTTTATAGATACCTACCCATGATAGTTATCTGTATGATGATATCCTACCAGTACGATGACACTTTCGATTGTGCATACCTCCTGCATATCACACATTTGCCTATGTGGTCATCTTTGGTGACGTACCTTACAGAGAGACTTCCTATTGTGGTGTTTCCTCTGTATAAATCCAGTTGTGTTCCTTGCTGAGTGTTGTGTATATGTTGTTATAGGTATATCATATGCTTCTGTTGTGTACGATGTTCAATGTAGACCTAATGATTTCTTTACAGTACTTGTGTTCTGTGCAGCTGCTGTTTTGAGGCAACACATGACCATCATTATTTAGTCTGCGTACATTTGTATGTATGGCCTGTCATTACTTAAAGGTAAGTTTCAGATGGTACAGTGTTGCCTGAGCTAGGTCATAGGTCTGCATCCTCCATTGCCCACACTTATTTCTTCTTACCCTAGTGTCCTCCTGATCATCCCATGACAGCTCTGATAGCTCAGCATCAGACATCTGGAGTTCTTGGGGTCGGTCACCCACATCTGGAGCTGGCAGGCCATCATGTTTTGATGTTATCATGTTGTGAAGCATGGCACACACAGTGACCATCTGTGATGCCTTTTCTGATGTGTATTGTAGTGTACCCCCTGATGTGTTTAGACATCTGAATCTTGCTTTCAGCATGCCAAACACATGCTTGATGGTGTTTCATGCTGCAGTATGTGCTCTGCAGTATGTATCCTTAGCAGGGAGTGATGGGCCTTTGTATGGTGTCATTAGCCTAGATTCCAGTGGATGACTGCAGTCACCTGTTTTTAAGGGGATGAGAAGGAATATTTGTTAATCTTGCTTCCTGTGGCAATGTCTGGATATTGCTTACCATATAGAGTGGTCATGTACTTACCAAGTTGGAGCCCCTCCTGTATTTCACCATGTTGAAAAGTAGACCTCAGGGCACTTTCCCACATATTGCTGCATTACGCACACTACTGGGGTGTGTTGCCATGAGATTAGTAATGAGACCATCTGCAGAACACACCACCTGACAATTGAGTGATGGACACCCCTTTTTATTGATATACCATTCAGCATCATGTACAGCTGGGGTTTTGATTGGGATGTGGGTGCAGTCTATTGCACCAAGGACAAAGGGGAATTTGACTATGACATAGAACTGTTGCATGACAGTTTTGCACTCCATGGCTGTTCTTGGTAAGTGGATATATTCATCCACTTTGGTGCACATTGCTGCCAGGAGCTGGCAAGAATGCAACTGGCAGTTGTCTGTGACACTCCTACAGCATGTCCCTATGCTGTTTAAATGTCTCAGAGGCCTGTAGACCTAGACTCAGGCATATTTTTGTTTCTCCCAGTACTAGAGTACCCCACAGACTGTGAGAATACATGTGGGGTGTGCACATCCTGCATATAGCCTGCACCAGCACTGTATAATCTTTATTTATCTATTGTTTCCTTTTCAGAGAGTGGGCTTAACTGGAACCTGGTTCTGTGCCTGGTTGGATGCCCTCTGGGGTGGCTTTGCAAATTCCTGTATTATAGTTTGCAGTATCCCAGCCTGCTGTATTGCATTACATTCCAGATGCATTTTTTTAAGTTATGTTTATGGAATCTGCAGGATTGCTTAGGAATTTGAACAGAGTAGCATTAAAAGTAGGTACAAATGGCCTCCACCAAGTGCTTTCAGAAAATTGTTGGCAAAGTACTCTGTTGCATTTAAATTGAATTGGGCACACGTGTTGTGGTTTGGAATCTAGAGGATATCTGCAGAGTCCACAATTATTCTACACTGACTAGATAATTACTTGGTCTTGTTTTACCATACATTATGAAGTCACATCTGTCACTGTTGCACTGACATCTTCCTTCAGTGTACTGTACTGCCTGCAACTTTGTTTTAGAATCCAGCCCAGCATGTCCATCTGCATCGTTTACTCCATAACCAAATATTCAGTTTTTCTAAGAAAGTCTAAAAGTATCCCATTGTTATCAGCCTTTGCAAATATAACACGAACCACTACATCCAAGTTTGTCAATACTATTAATCTGCAACCTTGTTACAGTGTGATAATGCCCATATAAAAAGATTGCTAAAGAAATATCTAAAGATGATAAACATCGAAACGATTGTTTGACTGCACCCCAAAAGTAGTGTAAGCCTTTTGCAAGAAATAAAACATGGAAAGTAGTTTCAGGACTCCCACAACCAAACAAAGAGAACAAACATTCCTGTGCACATTTATATTTAACAAAGTCCTCCACAGGAAGCTTATATAAAGGCAGTCACCAAAGGAAATCTGCCCTTTCCACCCCTCTTGCTGTTGTTCTGCATGCAAACCAGAAAGTACTGAAAAGGAGAAAATGTCTGCATGATGGAATCATCTAACTCCTGTCTGCAAAATTTTGGAAAAGGGAACTGGAGCTTCCACTCATTAATCTTAACCTGGTAATCCAAGGGTAATGAAGACTTGCAATATTTTCAAATGTAAAAACACAAAGTGAGGCTCACCATGACAATCGAAGCAGACCGTTAAACTCTTTATTCCAAAGAAGTCACAATACAGTAAGCGCTTTCACATCTCAAACAACGCTTCATCAGACTTTGAAACTAAATGTTAAAAACTGTTTAAATACTATGTATAGATCAGCCAACCAATAAAACATGAACATCAATTAATAATCTCATTAACAGTTTAAAGGTACAAGTACAAAAGTGTTATCAACTTACAAAAAATATATTTGTGATTTCTGAAATGTCTCCTATAGCTTGCATAATAACTTATGTAAAATTAAAATATAAGCATATACAAATCTTATGAATTATATAAAAATTCTATTTAAAAACTATCTAAAATATATAAATATTTATATTTCAATACAATGACAGATCAAATAAATATATAGGTGCATGACCAGGATATTAATGTGATAATGCATGGTCTGCTAAAAAGGGCTTAATAGAGACCTTCTCGTTCAGACCGTGACCTTTGTCAGCTTGGAGTCTAATAATCCATTTACCCTCTTGTATTTCAGTGTGGTTTTTAATATTTCCTAGTCTCTCTCTCCTATGCACTGTTTCTAGCACCATAAAGACAAATTTGTGTGTAATGTCAGTTTGTACCACATGTTTTGCAAGTGCATTGGTTTCATCCATTTTATTTATATCCTGGTTATGCACCTATGGCTGAGTTTTTACTAGATTTGAGCAACACTTTAACAAGACTTGACAGCACGCTGTTACAGGCTAAGAAAAAGAAAATGGAGAGGGACTCATTAGACTTCGCGAAAGGAAATGTATTTTCTTGGCCAAAACCTACTCCATGGACTCAAGGTAATGGACATGGTATCCCCAATCATCAGTTAACTACACCTGAACAGTTAACTCCACCCACTGAGATGACGTCTCACGCTGAAACAGGAAATGTCACTGCAAGAATGGAGGAAGCCTCGCTCTCAACAGGAGAAGCAAGTTTGCATGTTTTTAGTAATGCTGGACATGCATCGTCTTCAAATCCAGATGTCAGGAAGAAATTGCCTCTTCCTGAACCATTAGCTTCAACCTCCACTGGGGATTTTTCACTCCCTTTCCCTTTGCCAGTTTACTTTAAACTGTTAATAAGATTATTAATTGATGTCCATGTTTTATTGGTTGGCTGATCTACAAGTGGTATTTAAACAGTTTTTAACATTTAGTTTCAAAGTCTGATGAAGCGTTGTTTGAGACATGAAAGCGCTTACTGTATTGTGACTTCTTTGGAATAAAGAGTTTAACGGTCTACTTCGATTGTCGTGGTGAACTTCACTTTGTGTTTTGACATTTGGACTGATTTCTTACTTTGTGAGGCCCTCTACCCTTGATGTTCTCTCTTTTTTTGCTGCATTGTTATTTGGTTAATGGAAGGGACATGACAGAACAGACCCACCAATCGCCTATTGATGGAGAAAGGATGTCAAAAGATACTGCTAATTTTTCGCGATTACTAAGAACAGAGAGCAATCCTCTGTTGAAACTTTCATGTCAACAATTGGTTACTAATGCTCAAGAGTCAATAATTAAACCAGTTGATATAGAGGTTTTACAACAAACAAGAAAACTTGAAAATATAATGACAAAACTTAAGCAAACACAATGGCAAAGGCAATGTATGGAAGCCTGTTTGTACTTCAAAATAATTCCTAGGGGGTCTATGTATCTTAAAAATGCCTACTTTAAGGTCCCTTTACCCAGAACTATTAGCAAGTTGGCAGAAATTAAACTTGGAAATGAATTTTGGGTATATGAGGCTACTAATAAGCAACTACACAACAACTGAAAATGATTAAAGTAATGAAGCCAATATTCTACAAACTCAGTTGGCTTTAGTGATGTCAAGTGCTGAGATGACTGAGTTTTTACTAGATTTGAGCAACACTTTAACAGGACTTGACAGCACACTGTTACAGGCTAAGAAAAAGAAAATAGAGAGGGACTCATTAGATTTTGCGAAAGGAAATGTATTTTCTTGGCCGAAATCCACTCCACGGACTCAAGGTAATGGACATGGTATCCTCAATAATTGGTTAACTACACCTGAATAGTCAACTCCACCCACTGAGATGATGTCTCACACTGAAACAAGAAGTGTCACTGCAAGAATGGAGGAAGCTTCGCTCTCAACGGGAGAAGCGAGTTTGCATGTTTTTAGTAATGTTGGACATGTATCATCTTCAAATCCAGATGTCAGGAAGAAATTGCCTCTTCCTGAACCGTTAGCTTTGACATCCACTGGGGATTTTTCACTCCCTTTCCCTTTACCATATCAAGTCGCAACAAAGCAGGCATGGAATCCAGCATATTCAGGGAGAAAACGCAAGTATTCAGAGGAGAGACATGAGTTTCAATGCAAAGTACTGAAACCAGTTTTGAAAACCTAACGTTAAACCTCAATAAACATAAACTTTCTGATGCTGAACAAGCAGTACGACATAAAGGACTTTCATATATTCCTTCACAGAACACTAATATAGTGGATATTATTATTGACTTAAAATGTGTCCCAAGAAATGTTAATTTGAAGTTGTTTTTGGTGACAACAACCTAGAAAAGAATTGTACAAACAGCACAAAATTTAGGAAACCTTCTACTTTTGCACCAAAGATGCACTTTCTTTTAGAATCATTTGAGAAAGCTATAGAGAAGGATTTATTGGATACCTTTGAAAACAACACTAGTTTGAAGGCTGATTTTTATAATTTGAGCAGCTCAGACAGGCATGCTCTGCAAACTTTAAGTAATAATGATAACATTGTTATAAGACAGGCAGATAATGGGGGGAGCAGTTGTTATTTTAGATAGGGAGATTTATAAGACAACCATGGAAACCATGCTAGCTGATGGCAACACATATGATAGGATAACTAATATACAATTGGATAAAATTATTAAAAATGTTTCCAGTGATTTATATGATATGGTAATGTGCAACTTTTTTGACATTGATATGTACAGATATTTTTTAGTTGAGCATCCCTTAGTACCTACTTTTAGGGGATTACCCAAGGTGCACAAAACATTGGTCAACCCTCCACTTAGACCTATTGTGTTGAGTAAAGGCTGGTTGACAGATCCGCTTTCAATCTATATAGAAAAGCAACTTAGACCTTTATTAGATGAAGCCACGTCCGTCTTGAGAGACACTCAGCATTTTCTAATGACATTATCAGAGTATAAGGTGGAAAGACAAGATTATATGGTCACATTAGATGTTACATAATTATTCACCAGTATCCCTAATGATGTAGGAATTGAATACATGAGATTATTCTTACTTGGGAAAGGCATTGCCAATGATCAAATATTAAAATGCACAATGTTAATGGACTTAGTGCTCAACAACAATGTTTTTGTATATGATGCAACATATTTTTTACAAACAAATGGGGTAGCAATGGGGACACCTTGCACTAACTCATATGCCAACGCAGTGATGGCATATTGGGAGAGCACTTATATATTGGAGCAAGTGAACTATGTAGAAAGTATAGTTTATTATAAACGTTTCGTGGATGATGTTTTTTTTTTATTTGGAGAGATACTGTTGAGGCTTTAGAGGAGTTTATTGATTATATCAATGGAACCACACAGTTTTTACACTTTACAGCGAAGTGGTCCGAACATCAGATAGATTTTTGGATGTACAGTTGACAAAAAAAGCTGACAGTTTACATACAGAGATCTTTAGGAAAGAATGTAGGAGGAATGCTTTATTGCACTGCAACAGTATGCACCCAACACATATCTATAAGAATATAGTTAAGGGTCAAACACTAAGAACCTCTATACTTACTAGTAATGACAATATTTTAAAAGATAAGTTATATACTTTGAAGAAGCCATACAAGAATTTGATAGATTGGAGGCAGGAAAACAGTTTATTAAGAGGGATAACATAGCACCTACCACAAGATCCAATAAGATATCCCAACGAGCTATACACAAAGTAACCATCCCTTATACCAATTGCAACAAGAAAATCCTTGAGATAATCAATAAGAACTGGAATATCCTAGTACTAGATGATAAAATAAAAGATATAGTAGGAGAAAAACCAAAGATGTGTTACAGGAACACTAAGTCCTTAAAGAGATTACTTTGGTATGAAAAAAATAATAAAAAGAAACAAATTAATTCTGTGAGGGAAGGGACTTTTCCATGTCGTAACTGCAAACAATGTACATATATGGCTATCAGAAATGTGTTTATACATCCAGATACCAATAGATGATACTCTGTCAGTCAGTATAGTGACTGCAAATCTAGGAATTTAGTTTACTTAGCAATGTGTGGGAAATGTAAATGTTTTTATGTAGGCAAAACAAATAGGACCCTTAGGGAGCACATGAGAGAACATATATATGCAATAAATAAAATGGATGAAACCAATGCACTTGCAAAACATGTGTCACAAACTGACATTACACACAAATTTGTCTTTATGGTGCTAGAGACAGTGCATAGGACAGAGAGACTAGGAAATATTAAAAACCACACTGAAAAACAAGAGGGTAAATGGATTATTAGACTCCAAGCTGACAAAGGTCACGGTCTGAATGAGAAGGACTCTATTAAGCCCTTTCTAGCAGACTGTGCATTATCACATTAATATCCTGGTCATGCACCTATATATTTATTTGATCTGTCATTGTATTCAAATATAAATATTTATATATTTTTAGATAGTTTTTAAATAGAATTTTTATATAATTCATAAGATTTGTATATGCTTATATTTTAATATTACATAAGTTATTATGCAAGCTATAGGAGACATTTCAGAAATCACAAATACGTTTTTTGTAAGTTGGTAACACTTTTGTACATGTAGCTTTAAACTGTTAATGAGATTATTAATTGATGTCCATGTTTTATTGGTTGGCTGATCTACAAGTGGTATTTAAACAGTTTTTAACATTTAGTTTTAAAGTCTGATGAAGCGTTGTTTGAGAAGTGAAAGCACTTACTGTATTGTGACTTCTTTGGAATAAAGAGTTTAACGGTCTGCTTCGATTGTCGTGGTGAGCCTCACTTTGTGTTTTTACATTTGGACTGCTTTCTTACTTTGTGAGGCCCTCTACCCTTGACGTTCTCTCTTTTTTTGCTGTTTACATGCAATATTTTCTCAATTTTCCAGTGGAATCCCTTCTTACAAAGTGGAACACTTGATGTGCAGAAGATGCCCTAGTAAGAAATCAAGATTGGATGAGAGCACATCCTAGTAAGAAATTAGAACTGGATGAGACCAATGACAACACACAGTAGTAAAATAAACAGCTGGGTTTAATTAATGCAGACAGCCCTTATTGTAAGAGTTATACACAATGCCAAGCTTAAAAGAATGTGATGAGGGAATCCTAAAATGTAAAAATTAAAGTTAGTATGGCCTTCTGCCAAGAAAGCGGTAGACCAAGTGCACTGGTTAATTAGGAAAGATATTCAAAAAAACACTATGAATCAAATACTTGCTTTAAGACAAGGAAACATACTTACAAAAAGTAACTAATGGCCAACCCTGCTGCAACTTCTCTTTATATCGATGTTCATGCAACTATTTAGTACCAAAGTGATGTCCAACAGATGATAGTGCAACTTAGTAAATATAATCGCTTCACTGATCCCCTGATGCCCAAAGCCCTTGTATCTATCCCTGTTAAGAGGCAAAGCAACTCCTTGGAAAGCAGACAAAAGTATTCAGATGTCTTTCTGCATCCACAAAACATTTATTGAGCTTGCAAGACATAATCTGCATAAGAAAACACACATGGATGGAAGTAGTGCCAACAACACATGTTCTTTTCTTCCAAATGTTGATGAATAAAATGTAATTCAAAACCAAAGAATGCAACAAACCATTCCATGCATACCCATGCTTAATATCTCTGTGTATTGGTACACTTTGGTCAGCATGTACATTAACAAGGGACAGTAGCCTACATAAACAGTAGAGCAGAAAATCTGCAAATGAGGACCACATCTATAAGCTGATAATAGTGATCATAGACTAAACAACTGATGGACTGAAAAGCATTCATGATGTCACACCTTAAGAGTACCCCAAAGGCATCTATATTCATAATTTTATTAACTTGTTTCTGCATCATAATAAGATAATCCCAGACAGGACAGTGTAGTATCCCATAAACATCAGGGCTTACAGTGCAATACCATTCATTAAACAAAGACAGCAGCATCTGTCTCTTGCCCTAATAAAAAAGTTTTATAATAGTCATAATCTATTATGCCTAAACTACAGGAAGTGGTAACGTTAGCATTCTGCAAATCCACATTTAACTCAGGAAGTTTCAAGTCCTTTGCTATAACTGCACAAACTCCAGAGGGCAAAGATGGCACCAAAGCAAAAACAATAAGGTCCTTACCTATTAATCCAGCCGAATAAATTGAAACCATAAGGAAGTGAACAATATACATAATACCTTCATGAGTGATAGAAATATAGCCATGTGCATCACATATACCATGTATGACCAATTCCCATTTAACAGACTTTACCTAAAAAAATCCCATGTACCTCTATCCAAAAAAAATCACTGGCACCATAAAAAATCTCCTGTTTTCAGTAATTTAGACTAGTGTATCTGTTTTAGCAATTTGTGCCATAAGAGATTTTCTGAAATAGAAGTTGTATTAAGGGCATGCTATAACACAGCATAATCAGATTTACAAGTTTTCTCAAACAATAATTGAGAATGCAGAAAGTATCTTAAACTTCCCCTTTTAATCAAGCCACCAGCTAGTCCAATTAGCATAAAAAAATCAACATGAGCCTACCACAAGGCTTCAAATCTTTAAGAAACAAGGCCTCCTGGACTACACTTCTGTTCAAATGAAGAGTACCTTTACCAGGAAACCAAATGAACTATGACCACTACCTTGATCAGAAAAAATGGTGTGCAGTGTGGAAGAAGGCAATTTAACCAGAGTAGCAAAATATACAAAAATGTCAGACCTCCTAGAATCCTGGTAAAGGTGAAAGAGTGAGATGCAGCTATATGAAACTGTGCCAGCTCATAGATTTCCTGACCTGTCTTTAAATTGCACAAAGCACCCCATGTAGAATGTCTGAGTTTCATGTTAAAATCTCCAACCCAAATAATCCTTTGATCACCAATAAAAAGGGTAACATCTCTAACAATATTTTTTGTCAGTTTGATTTGAGGGGAGTATAAAAGTATACAACCCAAACTAATTGTTGCAAACAAGAAACATCTTATAATGCACATCTCCCAGGGTGAATGATGGTTATGTCAATGAATGCCCAGTGTACAAACAGAAAGTCAATAATAACCCCCCAAAAAAACTTTCATCCACTTTAGTCCATAAGAAGGAGGCACCTCCAAAGGAGTAACAAATCATTAAGGTGACTATCTTGCTTAAGAGTCACATCCAAAAGATTTAGCATGTCACATGTCAGGGACATGGCCCTGGGGATGTTAACCACCTACTTAAACAAGACAGTATGCTGCTATCATTCAGAGAACAAATACTCATGTGGGACACTCCTTATCTTTTTTTTATTTTTTAAAGGTTGTGATGTTCCCATTATTTTCTTGGCTTGAATTTGCTTATCTTGTGAAGCCTCAATGGGAGCATCACCCTCTACCAAACCTAATGCATCTGAAGGTAACAAAGCAAACTAATTCTGATTAAATGTAACCTGAGATATTGCTTAAGAAGACATATTATCCTGAATTACACCTCAGGTAAGATGGGAAGGTGACAGGAACCAACTCTTTGGGTCAGGGAGAGACAAAGTCATTTGAGGAGAACCTTGTACCTCTGCTGTTGCACACTTATCCCCTGGTTTCACTTAAGCAAGGGGTTCTGACTGGGCTGGAGCAGAAACAATAGGTAAGACAAACCAAGAGATTGTATGATTTTTAGGGTTAGGATAAGGGTTAGGTAAGGTGATAAGCTTTTCTGTGAGTGCGTGTGTGTGTATGTGTTATTGTGTGTGTGTGTGTGTGTGTGTGTGTGTGTGTGTGTGTGTGTGTGTGTGTGTGTGTGTGTGTGTGTGTGTGTGTGTGTGTGTGTGTGTGTGAATGTGCATGGGTGCTCACACAAGTGTAAAATTTTAAGGGTAAGGGTTAGGCAATGGATTAGATCTAGTGTGGTGATTGTATGTTGGTGCAAGTGCGTGCATGCCTGAGCTTGTCTTGTGTAGCGATGTTGTTACAGAAAGTTTTTTTAAGGGTAAGGTGAGGATTAGGAGCTGGGCAGGGGAGGGTTAATGTTAGAACATATTATTAAGGTGGAGCAGGCACCCAGCTCCAATTTAATAATGCATGCTAACCCTGCCCCTGCATCTAACCCCTAATCCTACACCTTACACCTTACTTTACAAATCCCTTTCCATAATTTTTCAACTATTTAAACATATTTGGGTTAGTGTTATTGAGGGTTTTGGTTCTGATGAAGAAATTACAAAAGGAAGTTTTTTTTCCTTTTGCAGTCTTATGCAATCTTCAGTGGGTTTAATTTTAATGTATTTTGATGGTATAAATGTTCAATGTGTTAAGTGCCAGTGTTTTCTTTTTGGTATTGAAACATTTTGGTCATTCATTCTATAATGATATACATAAATGTGCATGTGTCTTTGTGCATACACATATACATGCACAAGTATATTTGGATTCATTGTGTTGCACATTGTCAAAGCACACCCCATTGTAATCAAACTGTTAGAAAATAGTGAACTTCAAAAATACGTGCCACCATGAGTCCTGCATGGGGGTTCAAGTCCATCTATCACAGCAAGCAGTAGATCAAAGTTCAATGAAATGATGTGTCAAATCCTAACAAATGCTGTTCAGCCATCTGCATGTCAACCATATATATATATATATATATATATAGACATATAATACATTTAATGATCCCACACTGAAAATTATCAGAGTCAAAGTGTAAACAGGTCTGTTTATTGACTGAACTCCTGAAACCAGTGTTCCACTGAAGTTAAGGCTAAGTGGGTACCACTTCCAATGTGACTATTGTTGCACTTCATTTCACAGTGTGGATGGTTCAATAAGGCATGCTAGCATTCAGACTGTCCCATTTCTCTTTTCATCAGGAAGAGCAACATGACATGAGGGTTTTATTTCTCACAAGGTACATGCTATGGCTGGAAGATGGTTTCCTGAACTAACACAGAAAGCAAGAAAGTATAAGTCCTATATCACTTTTTCACATTGTTTAATCTATGTAGTTTCAAACATGTTTAATAAAATACAGCTTTCATGATGGTAATATACAGCCACCATAATATCCACCTGTTAGCCTTGCATCACATAATGCTTCTGCAGGAGATAATGAATGTTAACAGCATTCACATAACTAGTATTGTTAGAAATAGCTCAAGTTCAGGAAGCAGTCACTGGAAGAGATGATATCAGATGTTCAGCAGAAACTTACTATACTGGTTAAAACCACCCAGATTCAGAAAAATAAATGATAATTTCAGAATATGCTAATCTTCAACAGAGCAAACAAATGACACCTTCACATTTTGCTGGGTGGATATGCACATGAAAATATATATGTGTGTATGGGATCCATACAGATCCCTGACGTGCCAGAATTCACCGAACATACATAACCGAAATTGCTGTTCACCGAAGCAGCACTTTCAGTTATGTATGCTGGTTATGCCTGTCACACTACGGTGCGGTTAAGGGAGAATTCCCTTTTCCCCACTGTAGTACGACCTCGGAGTGAGAATATAAAAGTAGGTGGGGTGGGGGGCACAGCTCCCCACATGGGGGTGCAGGGGGGCAAAACAAGATTTAGTGTTTTTTTTTTTTTTTTTGAACGGACTTTAACAAAAGCGCTTTGGTGAAAGCGCTTTCGTTAAAGTGCGTTCGGGTATTGTGGATTCAGACTATTGAACTTTCATTCAATAGTCCTAGATCCATATATATATATAAATATAGCCATTGCAAAAATGAGAAAATATGAAAACTAATAATGCTGTAAAATTTTTGTGCAAGCCAGAACCTTCCCTTTTGTCTTGTGAGGTCATTCCTACAGTTTCTGACCCATCAAGATGACATAAGTTGGATCATTATTGAATTATCGAAATTTCAATACTTCGAATCTCATATGGCCGGGACCACATGATAGAAGCTTTAAAACTTCGAACATTCAAAAAAAAAAAACAAAAATAAATTACTACACATTTATGCAGGGGTCCAAGCCCCTTCTGCACCCCCCACACCCCCTGCTATTTAAATATACCAACTACGAGATTGCACTACAGTGAGGAAAAGGGAAAATTCCCATTCTGTGCTGTATGGACATCTCTGTTTAGGTGTTCAAAGTTTTAAAACTTCGATCATATAGTGTTGGCCATAGGAATGGGACCTATATATATATATATATATATATATATATATATATATATATATATATATATATATATATATATATATATATATATATATATATATATATATATATATATATATATATATATATATATATATATATATATATATATAAAATGATATATCTATGTATATATATATATATATATATATATATATATATATATATATATATATATATATATATATATATATATATGTCTTGGTGTGGGGCCTGAACAGACAGTGCTGACAACCACAAGATTGATGTCATAATGTCGACATCACCAATACTGACAAATTCTGCAGATGCTCCAGGGATTACCCCAGAATGGACTAAATGAATGGCAAGTATTTTTGCAGGGGGGTACCACCTCGTGTGGGAGTGCTGCACCCCTCCTTCCCCTACTAATTATACATAATAACTCTAAGATTGTGCAGTTCCCAAGAAAACAGAATATTTCCCTACCCATGGATTGACTATCACATACCTGTTGATCATCTTTTTACATCAACCAAATGGTATGAAAAAGACAAGTGCAGGTGCACTGTACATTTTCTCAGGTGTACTGCACTGACATGTGTGTGTGTGTGTGTGTGTGTGTGTGTGTGTGTGTGTGTGTGTGTGTGTGTGTGTGTGTGTGTGTGTGTGTGTGTGTGTGAGTGTGTGTGGGTGTGTGTGTGTATATATATATATATATATATATATATATATATATAAAATATGTATAAACACCCATATATATATATATATATATATATATATATATATATATATATATATATATAAATTAGATTTAGATAAGGCTATATATAATATATATGTAGTTTACACATGGGGTCTGGGTGTCACTTCAACAGTGACTTTGACAAATTGAAATGTTATGACCCCAGCTAGCTGGAATTTTGTAAATAATTATATATCATTTGAAAATATTAATATGATTTATATTGAAATGTGACACTTCCAATCCAGCTATTTGGAATTGTGTGAATTATCATATGTCATTTGTGAATATTAATATGATCCATAAGTTTGTCTTACAAATATAAGAGAACTATATGTTATGTGGATATTAAACTACTGGCACAGAAGTGTGTGTTGAACTGTATGTTATGTACTGAGCTTCAAGAATGTAAAGACAGTGTACCCTGCTGGAAAAGAGCAGAAATGTGTACAAATTATATACCTGTGCAGATGTGTGCTTTAATGGTTGAAGTTGGAATATACAGAGTTAACTTGCAAAACCTCAAGACAATAAGTGGAAATTACTTTATGATCCGGTTATCTCTGTTTCAGCTCAGATCAGACATAATGTCTAGAGTTAGAGGTGTTCCTGTTGTCTTGAAAGAAAAATAACTACTAGGTTTCAAATGTAAAAGTGTTTAACTGTTTTATGACTTCCAGTTCTAGGCAAACTTCTCAGAGATATGTACCTCTGACTCAGAGGTGCTAAATTCTAAGTTTCTGTTAGCCTGGGTACTGAAGGCAGGTGATAAAGAGTGATGTCATCCCAGGTAACCCAGCAGTAATGTGCATTATTAATTTAAGAACTATCTCAGAGAGTGAGTCTGTACATTTTGTATCTTGTCTTGGAACTAGAAACATCCCACTCATCAGCACTTTTGTCTCCATCTTGGTAATAGTAAGTAACTAGGGAAAAGTGATTTCTCTTAGATATAGATAGAAATATAGAAGAGATTAGTTTATATGTTTTCTATATTTATTTGAGACTGCTCTACAATGTTGTTTTAAAATATTTCCTGTGATTCTGAACTCTGTAGTCACTGTGCTATGTTATTGAAAATTGTCTTGTTCTTTTATTAGTTATTATTAAATATATTTAAACCTTTTGATTGTGGCTGTTTTTTTTTTTAGAGATATTTAAGCTCTTAGAGTACTTGCGTGTGTATTTGGTGACACTGTACAGGCCACTCTTAAATAGACATGCAAGTCTTGGTCACACTTACCATTTGAATAATAGTAACATTACACTATAAGATTGGTCACCCTTTGGAAGTGCCTTAAAGCAGTAGGTAAGGGATTCTGGTGGCAGTGCTAACTACCTTATGGTCCGGGCAGAAGGGGGCATAGCTAGTAACCCTGTGCCAGCCTTTCCTAGGTGTGTGTTTGTGTATAAATCAAATCTCAAAGTGTATGTGTGTGCATGTGTGTGTGTGTGTGTGTGTGTGTGTGTGTGTGTGTGTGTGTGTGTGTGTGTGAGCTACTTGGGCATGGACACAAATCACTGGTTGGACAGAGAGAGTGCTGTGAGGACATGGCTTGGAACCATGGCTATGGATGTAACTCTATAGCTGTGCCAGTGGAGAGTCTTACTGGGGATCTGGAGAGAGAGAGGGAGAAACCAGCCCCAGACTGACTGTGATCTCTGTGTGCTCTTAAGGGAAATTGCACTTTACTGTGTGTGTGTACTTGTCATCCTCCCAATGTGTACATCCCTCACTGGTGCTAGTGGTGAGGAATGAGGGTCCTTGATTACTGGACCAGTTCAGGGACATCATATATTAATTGGTTGGCAGTGGTGTGATATCCACTTCACATATTAATTGGGTGATAGTGGTGAGATAGCCACATCACATATTAATTGGCTTGTAGTGGTGTGGATATTGAATTCCTGTAGCCTGTGTACAGTGGTCACTGAAGGTGTTTGTACTCTCAGTCAGCCACTCAGTGAACATTCAGAGTTCATATCACAATTGTTTTTTTTTTTTTTTTTGTTAGCTTAGTTAGTCAGGGAGAGCAGGCAAGCATGTCTGCAGAGGATTATGGCAAGCTGACAAGAAGCCAGTTGGCTGAAATGTCCCAGGCTAAAGGACTGGTGCATGCCAACCTGATTAAAGCAGACATGATTGCAGCTCTAGTCACAACTGCATCACACCCCAGCAATCAGTAGGATAATCAGACTGGCCTTGGAGATGTTCAATGCTCAAAAAATGGACGGCTCAACCTTTCCACAGAGGACTTAAAAATCCATCTGGAGTTAAAGAGACTTGAGCTAGAGGCCAATCACATGGAAATAGAGGCAGCAGAGAGACTGAGGCATCTAGAGACTGAGGAAAATGAGAAACTGCAATGTCTGAAGGCTGAGAAAAATTAGATACTACAACAGCTGGAAGCTGAGAAGAAGGAGAGGCAACATGAAAGGAGATGCTGACTCTTCACTAGAGTCATGAAGGTAATGCGGAAGGGAGTAACCAAACCCCAGAAGCAACAAAAATCAGTAAATTTCTTCCACAATTTACAGAGGGGGATAATTTTGATAGTTTCATTCATATATTTGAGAGGGTATGTAAACAGTATAATGTTGACCAAGGGCTCTGGCTACGGTTCCTGACTCCCTTACTCCATGGTAAAGGTGTAACTATTCTTTCCTAACTGTCTGATAATGACTGTTTAATGTATAATGTTTTAAAGAAATGTTTGCTAGAATATTTTAAGTTAACACCTGAAGCTTACAGGAAAAAGTTTCGTGAGCATAGACGCAAGGCAGATGAAAGTGTGTCTGAATATGTTTCTGAAATAAGGACTTATTTTCATAGGTGAGTGAATGTCAGGTCACCACTTCTGAAGGGCTGGCAGATCTTTTGATGAGGAACAAGCCCTTAGCATTTTGCCTGATGACATGAGAATCTGGTTAGATGATAGACAATGCACTACTGTAGATGAGTTGCGGAATAAGGGAGACCCATACCTAGCAAGCAAGGCATCACTGCCCAGGAAAGGGACACTCATTTCTGCTCATGGGTCTAAGGGAACCCATGGTGGGCAGCCCAGACTGCCCCAACAGAGTCTGCCAGTAGTGGGGGTAGCCACTAGTCCAGGTACACATCCAGGACCAAGTGTTAATTGTTTTAAATGCAACCAGTGAGACCATGTAGCATATAGATGTCCATGAAGGCAAGGTGAGGAACAAAAGGTGAGAGAGACACTAAGTAGGAATGACAAAATGCCAATCGTAGGTTGTCTCGAGACAACATGGGTACCAAACTACCACAAGAGCTTATATCCTATCTTAGTGAATGGAAAATAGGCCATGGCTAAGAGAGAGACAGCCTCTGACCTAACCATTGTGAAGCCTGCAATGGTTACAGAGGAGCACTATTTACGTGGGCAGTCTACACCAGTCAAAGCTTTAGGAAGGACCCCATTCCAAATAATTTTGACTAGGGTTTACCTTGACTGGGAGGGTGGAAAAGTAAGCCAGCAAGTAGATGTGTTTGAGGATATCCCTGCAGATGTCCTGATAGGGAATGATTTTGATAATGCAGTACCATGTGTTCATGCAGTTGCACTCAGTCAGGCTTGGAGACAAGCATGTGGGTCTGGTAGCCAGGGGGAGACCCAGACAGACTGCACACTTACAGCCAGGACTGATGACATGGTTACTTTAGGGAGGGAGTTACCCTGTAGCAGTGAGACTAAATGTGAGCCACAGCTGCTTGTGGGTACTGATGTTCCCTTGGACAGAGTGACTGCAAGGGCAGAGGTCAGTAGTAGTACCCAGGCTGACAGTGATGTACTGCTGTCAAAGAATACCAGACTTCCTGTGGAATGAGAGCTGGGAAGGGTCACAAAGAGAAGGTTGAGACAGGCTCAGCTCTCAGACCCTACATTACAAGGCCTGAGAGAGGTAGCTAGTGAGGCACCTGATTCTCAAAGGAAAGGGAAATCTCTATACTGAGACACAGGGTTACTGTATAGAGAGTGGACCCTGTGGGAGGGCTAGAGCGTGAGAGAATACAGCAACTGGTAGTGCCCAGAGACTACCATGTGGCACTTCTAGCCATAGCATATGATATTCTATTTGCAGGTCATATGGGCATAAAACCTACAAAGAGACATATTATGCAGAACTTTTATTGGCCTGGGATTTCCAGAGATGTAACAGGGTACTGCAGGACCTGTGAGCTGTGCAAAAAGGTAGGCAAGGCAGGAGACAAGGCAAAAGCTCATTTAATACCTTTGCCTGTGATTGAGAAGCCATTTCAGAGGGTAGATATAGATGTGGGGCCTCTGAGTACCCCAAGTTCCACAGGGAAAAATTATATCATAGTGGTAGTAAATTATGCTACCAGATACCCTGAGGCAGTGATTCTGTCCTCCATTGAGGCAAAAAGGTGGCAAATGCTTTGTTAGAGATTTTCAGCAGGGTAGGTTTCCCAAAAGAAATACTGACTGACAGAGGTAACAATTTCATAACAGACCTGCTGGCTTGTCTGTGGAAGTACTGCAGGGTGAACTACCTAAAGACCACTCTCTACCATCCACAGACTAATGGTCTTGTTGAGAGGTTAAACTCTATTCTTAAGACCATGCTATGGGCATTTTCAGACCACTTTAAGAAAGGACTGGGACAAATAGTTGCCCCATCTCTTGTTTGCTTGCAGAGAGGTTTCACAGGAATCCATGGATTTTTCACCCTTTGAGTTGTTGTATGGGCATAGGGTGAGGAGACCTCTGGATTTGATTCGAGATGAATGGAAAGGTGAGTGTGAATCTCACAAGAAGTCTGTTGTGGCACATGTCCTAAACCTCAGGACAAGGCTCAGGGCACTTATGGGCTTAGCCCAGGAGAACCTGGCAGAAGCCCAACAGCAGAAAAAGTTCTGGTATGACAGGGATGCTTAAGCTACAGAGTATGCTGTAGGGCATCAGGTAACAGTTCTCATTTCTGTCAGACACAAAAGGCTTCAGGCAGCTTGGGAGGTACCCTACAAGTTGGTAAGGAAGGTCAGTGATGTTAACTACATGGTAGAACTGCTAGGCAGGAAGCAAGGGCACAAATTGTACCATGTTAACATGATGAAACCATACCATGATAGGGAGGCCCTTGTGCTATTTGCAGTCAATGGCAAAAGGAGTCTGATGGAGATCTATGGCTACAGGGAGCCAGCCAGGATAATCCCAAATTACTATGGTGGAGCCTAGGGTTACAGGCATATGATGGGACAGTGCAGCATAGTAATGGGTTCAGCAATGCTAAAGAAGCTGGAATCTCAAGACAGGGAATGAGGTAAGGTATTCCCAGATAGGCTCAACCCTCTCAAGCAATGTTTCTCAAGGGTCACTTGAAAAACTAGCTTAAGTTCTCATGGGGGGGGGAGTGTGACAAACTGAAATGCTGCCAGCCCAGCTAGCTGAAAGTTTGTAAAGAATTATATATCATTTGAAAATATTAATATGATTTATATAGAAATGCGACACTGCCAGTCCAGCTATCTGGAATTTTGTAAATAATCATGTTATTTGTGAATATTAATATGATCCATAGGCTTGTCTTACAAATGTAAGAGAACTATATGTTATGTGGATATTAACCTACTGGTGCAGAAGTGTGTGTTGAACTGTATGTTATATAATGAGCTTCAAGAATGTAACCACAGTGTACCCTGCTGGAAAAGAGCAGAAATGTGTATAAACTATATACCTGTGCAGATGTGTGCTTTAATGGTAGAAGTTGGAACATACAGAGTTAACTTGCAAAACCTCAAGAAAATAAGTGAAAATTATTTTACGATTCTGTTATCTCTGTTTCAGCTTAGAGCAGACACAATGTCTAGAGTTAGAGGTTTTCCTATTGTCTTGAAAGAGAAATAATTACTGAGTTTCAAATGTAATTTTATGACTTCCAATTCTAGGCAAACTTCTGAGAGATATGTACCTCTGACACAGAGTTTCTAAATTTTAAGTTTCTGTTAGTCTGGGAACTGGAGGCAGGTGAAAAAAATTGATGTCATCCCAGCTAAGCTAACCCAGCAGTATTGTGTATTATTAATTTAAGAACTATCTCAGAGAGTGAGTCTGTGCATTTTGAATCTAGTCTTGGAAGAAGAAACATCCCACTCATCAGCACTTCTGCCTGCGTCTTGCTAACAGTAAGTAACTAGGGAAAAGTGATTTCTCTTAGATATAGATAGAAATATAGTAAAGATTAGTTTAGATGTTTTCTGTATTTATTTGAGACTGTCCTGCAATGTTGTTTTAAAATGTTTCCTGTGATTCTGAACTCGGTAGTCACTGTGCTGAGTTATTGAGTATTGTCTTATTCGTTTATTATTTATTATTAAATATATTTAAACCTTTTGATTGTGGCTGGTTTGTTTAGAGATATTTAAGTTCTTAGGGTACTTGCATATGTATTTGGTGACACTATACAGGCCACTCTTAAATAGCCTTGCAAGTCTTGGTCATACTTACCATTTGGATAATAGTAACACTACACAGTAAGATTGGTCACCCTTTGGGTAAGGGTCTTAAAGTAGCTAGTAAGGGGTTCTGGTGGCAGTGCTAACTACCTTATGGTCTGGGCAGAAGGGATCATAGCTAGTAATCCTGTGCCAGCCTTTCCCAGGTGTGTGTTTGCATATAAATCAAATCTCAAAGTGTGTGTGTGTGTGTGTGTGTGTGTGTGTGTGTGTGTGTGTGTGTGTGTGTGTGTGTGTGTGTGTGTGTGTGTGTGTGTGTGAGCTACTTGGGCAGGGACATGAAGCACTGGTTGGACAGAGAGAGTGCTGTGAGGACTTGGCCTGGAACCCTGGCTAAGGACTCAACTCTATAGCTGTGCCATTGGGGAATCTTATTGGGGATCCGGAGAGAGAGGGAGAAACCAGCCCCAGACTGACTGTGATCTCTGTGTGCTCTTAAGGGAAATTCTACTTTACTGTGTGTGTACTTGTCATCCTCTCAATGTGTATGTCTCTCACTGGTGCTAGTGGTGAGGATTGATGCTCCTTGATTACTGGACCAGTGCAGGGGCATCCCAGTGGCAATCATCTTGAGCCAAGGTTTACACTGCTGGGTGGCCTGGTCTGCCAGTGTAGTTCATCCATACCAGTCACTCGGGCACACACACTCGCACCTATGGCCAGTTTAGAGTGTTCAATCCACCTACTGCATATCTTTGGAATGTGGGAGGAAACTGTATCACCCAGAGGAAACCCATGTGACTGCAGGGAGGACATGCAGACTCCACACAGAAGGCACCCCAGCTGAGAATTGAATGGGAGAACCTCTTGCTGTGAGGTGACAATGCTAACCGCTGCACCACCGTGGCCACCCCTATATGCTACACACACACACACACACACACACACACACACACACACACACACAAATACACACCCGCACACACACACACACACACACACACACACACACACACACACACACACACACACACACATATATATATATGCATGTTTGTATATATATATATATATATATATATATATATATATATATATATGTCTGTGTGTGGGTCATCTATTCATCTATTTTGGAAGCTTGAACTTTCAAAACTTCGAATTTCATATGATCGAGACAATAACATCTAAGTTTTGAGAGTTCAAAATTTCAATTAAAAAAAATAATTTTTTTGTTTACATTTATGCAGGAGGGCAAGCCCACGTGCACCCCCCACACCCCCTGCTAATTAAATATACCAACTCCAAGATCACATGACAATGAAGAGAATGGTAAATTTCCCATTCTGTGCTGTACAGCGATCTGCATTTAAACCATATGACGTTTCAAAACGTTGATCTTATGGTCTCAACCATATGAAGTTCGACGTTTTGAAACTTCAAGCTTCCAAGACATATATATATATATATATATATATATATATATATATATATATATATATATACACAATGGACACCTGATTTATGTCAGGGTTTATTTGGTTTATGTCAAAGTGAGGATGATCTCCTGAATATGTAATTATTCATTTCCACTGCTAACAGCATTTGTATCCTGAATCCACTGTGGTGGCTATGATCCTGTAATCATACAGTAATGACAGTCTTGTCTGGTAATAGTCACTGCTCTTTGGGGATCCATCCATTCATCCTGCACAAAAGACTCTGGCCATATGATATTACCTTATTCTGCTTTCTGTTCCTTTCCAACTCATTGGCTGACTCTGATGGAATAAGTGTTGAATCATGTAGCTATGCTCTTAATGTTATTTACTTAAGCAGGTTTAAGATCCCTGGTTCAAGTGTTATTGGATTGGATTTATGGAGATACAAGAGGTCTTGGACTACTGGATCTCTAATGTACTGAAAGGCAAAGCACAGATCACCTCTATGGAGTCTATAAAACACTGAATACAGGGACAGCACTTCCAGCCCTTCTGGTAACTCTTTGTCTTTTTAAATAGATTTTTCTAAAGTGAAGGTAATCTTGTTGGAAGATGCTAAGCATACCACAGAAATACCTGAGCAGCTCAATGGAAAATTTTATACTACCTTTTTGCATCCCAGCCAACCTTCATGCATATGTGCATGCACACCCCCCCAGACACACACACACATACACAATTTCATGATTAAAGAAAGGATCGTTTACTGCTTCTCTGACTATGAACAAATATATTTCTATGCCGCAAGTACTAGTTTAAGCAACATTTGACTGGTGGCAAGCAAGAATAAGTAGGAGATAAAATATATGGATCGGGTAAAGAGAGAATACTTTTTGACAACCAAGGAGACTAAGAGAACAATCACACTGATAAACAACAAGGCATCAGAGAAACTCTATGATCATCTGGAAAGTGACTCAGTACATGGCACAACAAAACTTTATCAGATTGCAAGACAAAGACAGAAAGACGAAAGTCTGTAGAAGCCATTCATAAGGAATGCTAGCAACAATCTGATCATCAGTCTAGAAGACATTAAGGGTAAATGGAAGGAGGAGTTCAAGAAACTTCTGAGTAAAGAAAGCCCTACACAAGTCATGTTACTGCATGCACAGCCTGCAATGAAAGAGAAATAAGGGAAAGAGAAACCACCTTAGAAGTACAAAGTGCACTAAGGAAGATGAAGTCATGAAAGTCACTGCAGAAAAGATTAGTATACTGCAGATTTTAGGTAAAAAATGACTCGTGGGGTACTCATCACAGTATGGAGAAATGACTGGAGAATAAGCATATTAGTGCAACATACAATAACAAATGGAATATTCACAACTCTGGGCAATATATAAGTATCAAACACCTGTCACACTCATGAAAGTGACTGATGAATGCACAGAGTAGTAAAAAGTAAGATGGAGTGGTTCAGATTCAGATCACAATGCATTTCAACTAAATAGATGTTTGCAGTGAGATAAATATCTGGAGAAGAAACTAAAGATGAGAAAAGAGTTCAACTGGACATTCTTAAACTTAGAAAAAGCATATAGCAACGTTTGAAGAAAATTAGTCTGGACAGTCCTGTTTTGGTTTGAAGTTTCTGAAACAGTAGAATTTGTGCAAGATATGTACTCGGATTTAACATCAAAAATATCAACAGTGTTCAGACTCATATTGGTGATGGACTACATTAACAAACAGGTCAGAAGGAGACATCAACAAAGCTGCTGTATGCAGACAATATTTCCCTGCAACATAAAATTAAGAGTAACCTCAGCAAATGACTGGTGACAATGCAGAACTGAAGGCAAATGGAATGATACTGACTTCAGACAAGACAGTGGTGATAGCAGCAAATATGGGGAAATCAGAATAAGCTTAAATTAAAACAGAAAAGAAAACAGGATGCAGGTTAACAACTTCAAGCATATGGAAGATGTAGTTAAGGAGAATGGAAATCTGAATGAGAAGGTCAAAGCTAACATGAGAGATGCCAGCTGGCAAAGTGTCAGGGGTAATGAGTGTTAGAAAAATGCCAAAGAAGTTGAAATGTAAGTTGTGCAAAATAGTTATGTGTCCAGTGCTTCTGTATAGCACAGAAATTGAACTAGTGAAGGCAAAGCAGCTGAGGAAGCTTGAACTGATGATGAAGATGAAATGCCTGAGTCAGGTGAAAGAATTCACCCTGTGGGAGAAAAGAAGACAAAATAAGGGCATTGGAGCAGAAGTCAAAGTAGCTTCAATTACAAAGAAAGTCAAGGGCAACAGATTGCAATAGTTATTCACATGTGCTGAAAAACAAAAAGTTTGGTAAAGCAAGTTTGGGAGAGACAGGAAGAAGACAAAGCAGGCAAGGACATCCAGCTAAGAGATAGATGAATACGTGTGAGAGAAAGCTTGAAGCAGCTGTACCTGGCGGTTCTTGAAGGTAGGAGAGGAGCTCTAGTGACAGCTGACACAACATCCCAGCCCCATGTAAAAATAGGAAAAAGGGGTTGATGATAATGATCATGATGACAATAACAAGGATTGTGTGTTGGCAACCCTCAAAAAAGAAGAGGAAAACTGGAAGCCGTGTTATTGTTTTCCTCAATGTAAATATGTATAGCATAAGCTCTATTGTAAGACAAAGTGAGCAGTCTTTTGGGGGGACACAAAGACTGATCAATGATCTCCTTATTTCATAAGGAGCTGCTGCATACCAGTCATACTCTCCAGTGATTACCATATCTAACCTTTCCACTGGCTTGGTGATGACAGGTATAACTAGAACAGAGCCAGATATGAAGTAGTGGAGGACATGGTTGGTATCCTGATGGTACTGTTCAGGTATCTGGATACCTCAGCAGTATTAGCCAGTGTTTATTTGAAAGAGCAGCATATGTATTGCATAGCTTTCCCATATTAGTGCATGCCACAGATGGTTCTTAGCCAATATGCACAGCAAAGAGGATGCAGAGAAAACCTTCCCAGCAGTACCTGTCACACAATGAGAAAAGTTTATCCAAGCTGTGATATTTTGTACACAGCATAGCCTGTAGCATATAACTATGCAGTATGTGTTATACTACTGAACCAAGAAAGTGAGCCCTGCATCAATGTAAAAAAAACAATGGCATCAAAATAATTCTGAATATGGACCAGAATAGACTCCACCACTATTTTTTCAAATCCTCAAATCAAAAAAGACTTCATCAGAATCTGAAGTATTGCTGTTGCTATACTCACATTTATATTAACAATTGCAAAAAAATTGCAAAAATTGAATAAAACCCTAGAGTAGGTTTATTTTCAACACTATTAGTGAAGTTGGAGTTACTATGGCAATTGAGACTGGGAGCAGATAACCAGGTTTTAATGAAAATCTGACTGTTTTGCATCATTTACAATTAAAATCTGCAGATTATAAGTAGACTTTTCATGTAACTTATTAATTATGTCATTCATTTTTACAGGTGTGAATGTAGATATTTAACATTATATTTTTTAGTTCTAACATATCCAGATTATGGAACAAGCTCCCCCCTCTATAACCACACTACCTTCATTCAATCACTTCAAGACTGAACTAAAAACTCACTTAAAAAGTCTCTGGTTATGCCCATGCACCAGTCCTGACTAGTAACCCTCCTTTTACCTTCCCTTCCTCTCCCCTCCCCTAGCCACCCTACCTCACACTGTCTGATCATTGCATTCCTTCCTCTGCAGGCTCTGGCTCACCCTTTATCCTCCCCTTCCTTCCTCACTCAATCTCTCAGACCTGTTATAACATGCTTAGCTACCTCACTCCATCTCAACCCCAAATACATATCCAACTGACTTGCACCTAGCTTCCTCTCACTACCATGTATCAGTGGTGGCTGGTGACTGTCTCCTGCAGCTGAATGGGTGGGGCCAATGGGGGGGTGACCAACTAGAAAGGGGTGGGGCTATGTTCAAAACTGCAAAAACTGGGACTTTAATTAAATATGCTGCCCTGTGTGCCAAACCATTATTATGAGAGTACAATCAAGACAAAATGAAGTGGAGAAGAAAAAAAGATATTTCAATGCATTGGCTACATGACAGTTTACTTAAAATCTAGATGGAAATAAAAAGGTTGTGAAGCATGAAAAAAAAAATACTTTTTAAATACATTACTGGAATGCCAGTCAAAATCAAGTATAAGAAAAACAAGCAGCACTCAACTCAAACCACTTCTCCTTGTACTGCAGTTCTAATTACAATGTATATTCAGCTTTATAATAGTACCAAGTTACATGCTGAAAGTAGCAATCTCTGTGATACCCAGCCCCACTTGTAAAAATGTTTCTTATCCAAAAAAGACCTGCTGCCTGACAACAACTATCTACTTGTTTCATGGAGAAAACATGATCAAAGTAAAAAATAAACAGCAAACAAAAAAAAAGCTCACAATAAATTGCTTAAAGTATTACTGCACAGGTTATAAACCACACATGATAGATTGGCATTCTGTTCATTTTACGGGTAAAGCCTGCAAAGATGACTGCAAGCCTCCAACAAATGTAATGAGCTTCTGAAAATACTTTAATCCTGTCCTTTATTACAAATACTGTCATATGCATTTCAATACCTAAGACTTATACGTTATCTAGTTATGTAAATATTCCCTGCATGGCAACAACAAAAAGACTTTCAATGTTGGCAATTCTTTAACAGTATGCTTATTAAAGCTTACTTGCATCTTACAATCTCAGACAAGCTTACCTGATGGTCCTTAAAGCATTGCTACTTAAACACAGACCAACAGACACTGCAACAACATGCATTTTCTGAATAATAATAAGCATAAATCAACAGTATAAAAATATGACAGAAAACCAGACCATTCTGCAAAATCAAAGACAGATGAAAAGCCACTGTAGTACTTGTGTCTACCTTGGATGGGGGATACTCTGCACACTTACACTACATAACTGCTCCTTGCCTAGCTTGGACACATCCAGAGTCACTACATGGGGGAGTGGGGTGCAACAAGTATGTCACAATTTGAAATGTCTCTGGCTGACGGTGATAGCTCTGACACATTTGTCATACCTCACAAACTCAGAGCAAGAAATCTGGACAAAGCCATAAATAGAAGTGGGACAAAGGCCCAAAAATAAGGACAATTTTAAAGATTGCTCTTATAAACTTAGAAAGATAATAGAATAGTAGGTGTTGCATTTTCTGAAGGGTTTGAAGTCTGAAACTCAAATATCTGTCATTATTTTCTAACTTCAGTCTTTAATGATTTGCCACTAATTTGCCAGAAAACCACAATTTTATGAAAAACAGACCAAGAATGTAATGCAAAAATATAAAATAGCCACACAGTACAGCTGGGAACCTGTCAAAGAAGGGACACTTTTTTAATATTAGGACTGTTGAGTTGAGCAGTTCACAAAATAAGAGAATCTACATGCATTTCTGAAATAAACATAATCTATAACTCTGTCCACAGTTGAGAGGTATAGTTCAACCGGGGCTGTCTTTGCGGTTAGCACCCCCCCCCCTCACAAAATCCTGGTCAAATGGGGCCTCCCCTCTGCAGCCATTTCAATGCCCCATTACTTGGCTATTTCACCCCATTTACCATAAACACTTTAATGTGCATATTGCTTTACTTCTATGATGATTTGGATTTCATTTAAAAGTTTTATTTTACATTTTACAGCACAAACACTAATTAACATCTGCTAAACAAAGCAGTTTCACAATGAAAATAGACTTAGCATTAAAACTTCTCTGTCTTTAAAACTCACATTCATTGAAACAGGATTGAAACCCACATTCAAAGAAAATACATCTGGCCAGTGGCAGATAAAGAGTCATTTTGGGCTGTTTTCAAATCATAGGCCCCTTGTGTACAAAACATACATGTGTTCTTTGATACACCTTCCTGGCTGTATTAAATTATATTCCTTGTATAATACAGTGCAGTTGTTAGAGGGCATTTTAAATTTGTTTCGCACATTTTTCCAGTAAACAATGAAACAAAATACATGCATCAATAATGACAAAACTGCTCAATTCAGAACATTTCCATCATAAAAGTCTACTCAGACTTCTACAGTCCACCAGTATCAGTAAATATGCACAATCTCTGCAGAAGTAAAAGTCATCTAAACAATTCCACATTAAAGAGATCTGTAACTAATGAAGAGGTTGCTGCTAGCAAACAACTTTATATTTCATTGTTTCATCTACAAATAAAATGCCTGCTGCCCTTGATGAAAAAATTGCCTATGTTACATAAAAATGATAAGCTAGTAATATTGCAATAGGGAATGGACGGCAAACTGATAACAGGTTCATAGCTACTAGGTATCTCCACCAAAGAGGACATTCTCAGGACTGCAGCATCTACCCCTTTTAAAAGTACAACACAGTACAGTATCAGCAATGCATCTACATACTGTAGGAGTAGAACCCACAGCCATCTGCATCAAAAACAAGTATTCAATCTGTTATGCTATTAACAATGCAAGCAGACTCAGCATAAGCAGCACTAAACTTCTCTTCCCCTGAAGCTCTCAGCTCCTTGTAAAATCCGCTCGACACTCAACTGTATCTCTCAACTTTGCAACACAAGAAATCTGGAAAAAGCCAAAATTTATTGGTGGGGGGACAAAAGGCCAAAAACCAGGGACACATTTTAAACATAGCTTGTATAATCTTGGAAAGTTGCTAGAATAAAATGTTGTGTTACCACCATGCATTTCACTGCCATGTCACTGCCATGTCTTGGCCCCAGGACCCTGTGCACTATGCAAAATCAGCTGTTTCTTGAAAGACAGGAAGACTGAAACTTAAATGGCTATAATTTAGTGAATTCAGTTCTCACCATAGCTCTCAAGCTCTTAGCACAAAAAAACCTAGACAAAGCCAATAATGGGGGAGTACACCCCCAAAAATAGGGACAAATTTCAAACATCGATCTTATAAACTTAGAAAATTGCTAGAATAAAAGGTTTTGTGTTACCATGTACTTTTTGAAGAATATGAAGTCTGAAATTCAAATGCCTGTCATTATTTAGTGAATTCAAAATCCAGAAAACCACATATTTTATGAGAAACAGAACAGAACAAAAATATGAGGCAAAAATCTGAATAGTTTTCACAAGTGGTGGTTGGCAGGGAATTCAGGATCTTGCTACCTGCACCCAAGGTACAGGTTTTGAGCCTGAATTACTCTCTCTAGCCACCAGGTATATTTCCTGAGTATACCAGGGGCATTTTACACACACACACAGGTACCTGTGAGTGGAAAGTCCTTCCTGCAGCAGCTTCATTCTACAAAGTCCCAGCTTAGGTCCTCCTTCCTGCAGCAGCATTCGTTTGAAATATAAGTCCCTCCCCTTCTTTCCCACAAGAGCAGTTATCCAGCCTGCAGACACTGCAGTCTGATCCCCTACCAGTCTATGCAATTGTAACTGCATAGACTTTTGGGAATCTGTAGTCTGATGCCTTCTCTTTCTAATCCGGACTGGTTAAATAGCAGTCCGGATTCCCGCACGCATGTGTGGAGTTCTGGGAACTCGCTGAGCACGCATGCGCAGATTTCTGGGACTTGCTAATCAGTTTTATTTATTTTTTTCTTTTCATTTGCAGCTGGCAGGGCTGCTGTCCTGCAGTCCAATAGCACCAGCCACCCCTGCCATGTATACTACTCAGTCAGTCTCCTTTCTTACTCATCTATCTTCACCTTCCATCCCATTAGCCCTTCTAGCTTGTTCTACCTTCTTGTGGAGCTTATGCTTTATATCTGTTTGGATTTATTGCAATATTTGTATATAAGATTTAGGTATATGAGTTTAGAACAGTAGCCTCTAGCTAGCTATTGGCATATCTGTTCATTACTATGTTTCATATTGTATGCATAGCTAATGCTTGCTGCAGTATGTATTATTTGCTATTGTATGTATATTCAATTATTCTTCATGTACTCTTCTGCTCATTTAATTGTTCTGTGGAGCTTTTCTCCCCGGGCCTCTACTGAAAAAGGACCTGTGTCCAGTTCGAATTTCCTGGTAAACAAATATAAATAAATAAATAACATTGTTTTTCAGTTTTATTCATGCAGTAATTTGCAAGTTTGTCACATGATTTACCATTAATGAATTAATTGCTGCTTGGTATATAAATGTAGGTGTTGCAATAGTAATACTTTCTGATGAAGTCTTGTATGATAAAAGTGCTTGGTCTGAAAATTTGAATAAACTGTGGTGGATACTATTCTGATCCGTATTCACACTTTTTTAATGTTATGTTTTTTACTAGTGTACAATGATATTCCAAATCCCATTAACCAAACAGCAAACAGGCAAAACATTTTCACAACTGTCCAATGCCTAAAATATCACCATCGACAGAGAACACACAGCCTGCATAGCCATTTAGGACTACATAGACTATGTACAACACTAAAAATTGATCACAAGCTCACATCAAGAATATGTGTACACATTGCTGTCATGGCTATAACCAGTCATAATGGTGGCAGCTGGATGTTCAAACCACGCCAAGTCCCCCCTTAATGTGGATCATTTCAGCCATGGATGTTGTGATAGCCAGTGTGTGATGCACAATGGCCTTATGTATAGCATCGGTAAATGCCTGCATTTGACATAAAGCTAATATGTTGCTCAAGAGCATTCTGGACTCCATTTCTGAAGTCAAGGTGGTTACATATAGCTTGTTTTATATCTCTAAAGTTTGCACCTAATTATGCAAATGTATGGTCTTCTCGCTCGGTATCTGGTATGCCAGCAGTCCTGTCTTTGCCAGGCATAGTCAAAGTAAAGTGATTCTAGTGGAGGTTTCTCTGGCATAGTAGCTTACTGTATTCCATTACAGCTGGGTTGAATATAGGCTGTACTTTTGCTTTAACAGTTGGCAGTTGGCGAAGAGGATTAAGCCTGTGAGCTGTTAACCACCTACTTCCTCGGGTACAAGGTTTCATTCTCTCAGTCTTCATTTGCTTGCTGTGTGACCTTGAGTGAGTCATTTAACCACACAGTGCTTTGCTGCAAGTGGGAACTTCATCTAGGCTCATTAATAGTCTGAATCTATGATCCTATAATTAAGGGGGAGGGTTTAGCAAATCTGAAGTACAACTGCCAATAAAGTTTCCTTTTACTCAAGAATACTTTCATTATTGTCCCCTCTCTCATTAACAAAAACTTTGTCAACAACAAAAATAAAAACCTCTTAATATCAGTACATATGACAGAATGTCTAAATAGGGCATTCACTGATTTTTTAAATTTTAATGTTAACATGTTATCTTATACCTTCTTTTAACTTCTTGGTGGTCTTACCCACATAAAATGCTTGACAAGATGTGGCGGTAGCTAAATAAACTACCGTTTTGGTGTTACAATTACATTTAATTTAAATAAATAAGGGAACTTTATAGCGGTTGAGATTAGATGCAATTAAAAGCCCTGGTTTAATGATTTATGTTCCCTTATGGAAATTTTAAAAATTAGAGCAGGAGCAGTGTAGGTAGCATTTAGTATTTATTCATTATTTGGTATTGTTTAATTAATTATTAATATTTTTATTGTAGGATTCTATTATACTTTCTGATATAAATATATATATATATATATATATATATATATATATATATATATATATATACACATAATAAGCAATGTGTTTATATGTTTCATTTTCATTTTAATATGTGGATTAGTATTTTATTGTATCCAGTGGCAGAAAGCTACAGTTGTTATTATTATATATTTTTTTCAGTCTCACAATATATTTTTATTTAGAGAGTTTTTAGTATGTCTTTTTAAATTTAAATCAGTTGATTGATAATTGTGAATATTTAAATCCAGTTTGAATTTTTTTTTTAATCACTCTAATGCAGTCTTGCTGTCTGAAGGTGAAAGCGCTGAGTGTTTAATAAACCTTAAAATCTTGAATGAATCTTCTCTATGTGTGTTTTTTCACAGGACCAATATACAATTTTATTTTTGCATATGCGGTTACCCTTTAATGAAAAAAAACATGTGATTGAACATGCATCAGAGGAAGTGAAACAGGTGTATAAAGCAGATCATTAGAAAGAAATAATGAAAATTAATAGACAAATGGAATTAAAATTAGACACTTCTGCAGTGTGCAACATCTTGTCAAAATATGTCTAATCTAAAGCCTGGTACTTCAGAGAGAACTGTGCATAAATTGTTACCCTGTTCTGACAATTGGGTGCTATGGGTGCCACCTTTATGTCAGAAACAGCCAACAGGTCAATGAAATAATAAAAAAGTTGTCTTTTTTAAATAATTGCATTTAAATTCATTTTAATATTTTGGTCATGTGGCTTGTGACAAGTTTGGAATCATAAAAGAGAATTTGTATCACAAAAACAATGACTACATGCCTAAAATCTCTCCGAGTCACAAAGGCAGCTCACATACAGCTCAGATACTGTGCAAAACCATAGTAGCAATAACTTCCTTGTCCATGGTAATTTGCCTACTGGCTTAAGAAACATATCAGGAGAATATCCTACATAATATCACATATAAATAAAGTCTGTTGCAATACCACTGATTTATTCTTTCAGGAAAGTGCTGTAGCTAAAGAGAATAATAAGTCTAGGTGTCTTTAGGAAGTATTTAAATAGAACAGAATGAGTGAAAAGTCTGGTCAATGTTATTAAAAAAAGTAAGATTTATATTTGCATTGATCCATAAGATCTATGTCAGGTAGTTAACAGTGAGCATTAATTATTGCTTACAGTTGAAGCAGGGATCACAAAATACCAAGTAATACATTTTCTGTGTACTGGATAAATACATACCAGGAATGTTGGCAGTTAAAGCCAGATCAACAAAGATCCGTATTGTGTACATTAAATACACCATTAGAAAGGTGCAGTCCTTATGTTTTCATTTGGTATTCTGACTGCAGCACAGGTATTCCAGATAAGCATTTTTCAGGTAGCTAAAAACATGAAATATTGTAAACATAATTGCTTATAAAGTAGCATGGGATCAAACACAAAAACAGCATGTCAACAGTCTGAATCAACTGCAGGATACAGTAGATAAGATAATTCAGTGTGACATGACTGAAAGACATGGTTCATATTCTAACAACTGACAGTCTGAAACCTGAACCAGAAAAATGTCAACACACCTGTACAAATGCTAAGGTGTGACAGATAAAAGGCTTTACACAGCTTTTCAAGAATTATGTAGCATCTTGCCAAATTTGTTTCTAATTTGTTTGAATTAACAATATCTCTAAGAAAGTTGTTAGAGCAAGATATAACTTGTGACTTGAAATATGGAAAACAGTTTTTAAAGACTAGAAACAAATGTTTTAACATTAAATAAAAAACTCTGAAATGATAAGCCATTTGAATAATATAATGCCAGCATAGAGTCAAACTGCAAACAAACTACTAAAAAACAACAAAAAGTAGGCAGGCAACAGTAATTCTTAAACTTTTATGGTTAGCGCTTTCGTCAAGTATTCTTACACTCAACTTCATCAGACATTAGTTAAAAGAATGGTAGCCATATTTAAAACCAAATTCATAGTCACATGTTGTCACCTGACATGACACCATGTCACCTGATACAATTCTCATTTCTATAACACATATACCTAAAAACTGTATAAACAATTGTCTAAAAAAATATAAATACACTTCCCTATTGGCTTAATACTCAAATTCATATGTACATATACGAAAAAATACATAAATATACAGGAAAAGCCAGCTAAAACATCCAAAAAACAAAATTTGTTATTATGTACATAAAAACTTATTACATATCAATAATCAACCTGAATAAATTTCATTTGGATATCATAAATGCATGTACTTTTGCATGGGGGGGGGGAGTTTATGTGTATATAACAAATGCAAAAAGTGCCCCAAAGTATATGTCTATTCACCTCAGTATTAACCTTATGTTAACATTTTAACCTTCCCAGTTTCAAGACACATGCCGAAAAGCAAACGTCATTCAACCCTGGTGCCACATAGGCCCTGGTTCTAAGCTGCCAAATCAGCTCCTTCACCTCAAGTTTTAAGCCTAATGGACCGCCCCTGATGTCAAATTCAATTTGGTCTATCACCCTGAATGTGAAGGAATGACCAGGGCTTTCTACCACATGTTTTGCGAGAGCATTGTCTATTTTGGCTTTCCTAATGTGGTAAATATGCTCGTACACTCTTTCCCTTAGTTTATGCTCAGTCTTAACGATGTAAAAACACATACAAGACTGGCAGGAAGCGAGGTAAACAACCATAATGGAATTGCAATAAAATCTGCCATTACAAGTGAATTTTTCATCCAAGATGTTAAATCAGTTACCTGTTTGCATAAACCTGCAATAAGAGCAGGCTTCACGTTTGTTCATACCTGGAATACGTATCATCTTTGAGGGTGGCAGTTCCAAGAGATTTTTCAAATTAACCCCCCCCCCCTTAAATTACATTTGGTGCAGGTCCAAATTTAGTAAATTCTTTATCTATTTGGAAAATATTCCAATTCTTTTGCAAAATCTATCTAATGTTTTCACTGTCTGAACTAAACGTAGTAATGAAGGCGTACCTATAATCAACCCTTGGGTTACTTTCACCTCCACTAGGTGCCCTATCATCAATACTCATCCTCTGATTGTTGTTATCTAAATGGCTTTAAAATGGCCATTTCTCCTTTTATTTTGAACTTCCTCAAATAGGTTGCTCAACATGTCTACAGGGTGTCCTCTGTTTGTGAACATTTGCAATAACAATCTGCATTCCTCCTCAAAGTCAATGACCGTAGTACACATTCTTGCAGCCCTGACCAGTTGTCCCTTTACTACGGACCTTTTTTGATGTTGGGGGTGGGCACTACTGTAATGGAGGAAGGAGTTACAATAAGTGTCCTTCCGTTGTATTTTGGCTAAATACTGATTGTTGGCATTATCCTTCCTTAATTCAACATCAAGAAAAGCTATTCTTTCAGTATGAAATATATGGGTGAATACCAGAAAATCAGATTATAGGTACACCTTCATTACTACGTTTAGTTCAGATGGTGAAGACATTACATAGATTTTGCAAAAGAATTGGAATATTTTCCAAATAGATAAAGAATTTACTAAATTTGGACCTGCACCAAATGTAGTTTATCGGAGGGGGATTCATTTGAAAAATCTCTTAGAACTGCCACCCCCAAAGATGATACGTATTCCAGGTATGTACAAATGCGAAGCCTGCTCTTATTGCAGGTTTATGCAAACAGGTAACTGATTTAATATCTTGGATGAAAAATTCACTTGTAAAGATTATATGATATGTCTAAACTGGGTTGAAAGCCAGAAGCAATATGTAATGACTAAGATGATCATAAAATAATAAAAAATAACTCACATCCAGTCCAGAAGCAGCATACTGACGTGTTAACTGGAAGCCTAACCCTGTCCCATTCATAACTTTGCACATTACCTTGCAAAAAACTTTTGTTAGTAGTACCACTACACAAGACACCTAGACATACTTCTTATACATTACCACACATGCACAGGTCTAAAAGTATTCCCTTAACTAGTTATCAATCTAACCTAAACTCACAAACACATGCACACACAAACAAAAATACAATTACCATATTTTTTGCTACATCTCTTTCTCAAAAGATCATCCACTTTTGAATAGTTCTCTCTACTTTTCCATTAGAGTAGGGATAGTGTGGAATTGTGGAATGGAAGTTATAGGTTTGAATTCTTATTCAAGCACACATTTTCAAAATTCCTAGCTTCTGTATTGTGGACCATTGTCTGATACGAGAATATTAGGTATTCACTGTCTCAAGAATGCTTATTTTGATAGACTAACAACACTTGTACTTATGTCTGTTAGCTTTATTTTTTCAGATAATTTGGCATTGTAATCCAAAAATATAAAAACACATGGCTCCATAGAATTGAGAGAATTCTTACCAACTTGGCTCCATGCAAGATCTGTAATGATGTATGCTAGCATCTCTTTTTTAGGATTGCTGTTATGATGAGTAATGCAAATGGTGCATCTCTGTACTACTGGTTTTGTCCAATCGGACATTCCTTATCAGGACAATATATCTCTTGCTGTCACTTTGTACTATACTATGCCCAGATATCACTCTGGTATCCTTTGAACATTTGTTTTCACAGGTTCATTTGGAAATATTATTTTGCCTGCTTTGAATATCAAATTTTGTCCACAACTTACTTTTTCTTAAAAGAAAAATAAGGCTGAATGCCATCATTTCATTTTGACATTTTTAAGTAATTGCCTTTCTATGTCGTGTCTATACACTTTTGACATGCTTTTACTGTTTTCTTCTAGTTATTTGTAACCGGGGCATCACCTGCCTTTTCATGTAAGTATGCTGTACTCTCTCTCTCTCTCTCTCTCTATATATATATATATATATATATATATATATATATATATATATTTCCACCTGAATTTCTTTAATAGAGACATAGTCATGGAATTACTTATGCCCATACTGTAATTGGTAGCAGTTCATTTTCTATTTGAGCATACCTCTTTTGTGGCCATGTAAATACTCTTGAACCATAGGCAGATGGTGTGTTCTGTTGTAAGATTATATCTGCTGTATTATTCTGGCTGGCATTATATTATGTATATACACTTCCCTATTGACTTAATACTCACATTCATATGTACATATATAAAAAATACATAAATATATGTGAAAAAGCCAGCTAAAACATCCAAAAAAACAATATTTGTTATTATGTACATAAAAAATTATTACATATCACTAATCAACCTGAATAAATTTCAGTTGGATATCATAAATGCATGTACTTGTGCATGAGGGGGGGGGGGGGTTATGTGTATATAACAAACACAAAAAGTATCCCAAAGTATATGTCTATTCACCTGAGTATTAGCCTTATGTTAACATTTTAAACTTCTCAGTTTCAAGACGCATGCCAAAGAGCATACGTCATTCAATCCTGGTGCCACACAGGCCCTGGTTCTAAGATGCCAAATCAGCTCCTTCACCTCAAGTTTTAAGCCTAATGGACCACCCCGATGTCAAATTCAATTTGGTTGATCACCCTGAATGTGAAAGAATGACCAGGGTTTTCTACCACATTTTGTGAGAGCATTGTCTATTTTGGCTTTCCTAATGTGGTAAATATGCTCGTACACTCTTTCCCTTTGTTTACGCTCAGCCTTGCTGATGTAAAACCCGTACAAGACTGGCAGGAAGTGAGGTAAACAACCATAGTGGAACTGCAATTAAATCTGCCCTTACAAGTGAATTTTTCATCCTTGAAATCTAGGAAGTGCTTCTTCTCAGAGAATTATGGATAGCTGTATTAATGATGAGCCTTATCCTAGAATTAAAAATAAATAGAATAAGAGAATAAAATGGATTTACCAGTTTTGAGTAGAACAAATCTCTAAGACTTGTTACTATTGGTTACTACTCCCACTATATCTAAAGGTATGAATCCTATTTTGAACAGTCATACTATACACACAGCTTACCTTGACCTGGGCAAGCATTTGATATCAATCCCCATTCTAGCAGAATTAATAAACTAAATGCATTACAAATGCATCTGTATTTGCTAGGATGGATAGCAAATTGGCTGAAAGACCAAACCCACATGGTCTGCTCGGCAGGGACAACATAAGAGAATATGAAGGTGACCAGTGGTGTCTTGCAGGGCTCAGTGCCAGGGCCACATTTGTTTAGCATTTGCTTCTTTAACATACAGACTAAAAAAAAAGATCTATAGCAAACCAAGTTTGTGAATGATTGCAAACTGCGACTCGTTGTCACATCCCCCTGTGACACAGATGCTCTTCAACAGAAACTTATAAATTCCTAGTATATTAACATGGGTTTAAATTAAAGGCTTATAAATACATGATTACATTTGGCAGACAAACCACTCCTCCCCAGCATAAAGTATTCCCAATACCCAACTTTAAAATGCAAAAGAAAAATATAGTTAGAGACCTGTGAACCTGGGCTGATAAATCTCTCTCCTTTGATCACCAGGTTTCAATAGTTCTCATGAAATCTTGCAAAGTGGTGTACCTGATTGCCAAGGAAATATTATCCAGATCTAAAGAGGTTATTATCCCCATGGATTCTGAGCATATCATTCCAGTTATGGAATACAAAGTCCCCTTTGGGACATACCTCAGAAGACATGTCAAACAACTGGAAATACCCAAGTTTCCTAACAAAAAGGATCATCGGTTTAAAATCATTGACTACTAGAAAAGATTAGAGCCGCTCTCCTTTCTTTGTGTGTCACATAGGCTCCTCAGAGGACACCTACGTTTTGCTTTCTGAGCAGTCAGGGACCCAGTTGTCCAAAACTTCTTATTCCTTCACAAATCCAGCAGTTTCAAAAATACCAGCACAAAAGATCTAAACCTGCTTCAGCAGATCAGCAAAACAGATGGAGCAGATACAAATTCATTACTCAGCATCTCTTCACCTCTGAAATAGACTCCGACTTAAAGCAGTGTGATACACTATATTTCTTCATATGGGATGTAGATAACTGGATGGGTATTTTTAAATTCACCCTGGGCATGATTGGCATAGCCCTCCCTAGGAAGGGAGTGCAATCTTTGGTGAGAACTGGCAAGGCAAAGTGCTTGCTAGACTCAGTAACCTTGAATTTCCTATGATTCCTATGATTCCTAACTAAAAGCTAACAATTTATTTTCATTTGACTGTTTTGCAAAAGTTGCATGTTGTCAGTTTACAAAGATTAATCATTTTGGGCTGAATTCCACTCTAATTTCAAATGAGAATGCCTCTCTGTTTCTTGCAGATATTCTTATGAAATGTTCTGGAGAACACCCCTTGATAAGCTTACTTTCATGTTGTTTTATCCAACCTAATAACTTTCAAGAAAAGTAGACAAAAGAAGATTGGATATGTGCATGCCTGTCAGCCTGACTCCATGGTACAGAGGGATAGCACTGTGACTGCAGTCCAAACAACTGGAGTCTGATCAGTGGCCCCGGCACTGGTGGAGTCCCGAAGAAAAGGGGGGTAATGGGGTGTGACCTGCTTGCCTCTCCTGTTGTGGGGAGGGATGTGAGCACCTGTAGGCACACAGGTTAGTATCATTTCTCTAACAGAGATTTGGAGAATTATCATTTGTGTTTTGGGAGGAAGGTTAGGGCTGATTGAGAGGAAATACTATTTGCAGAAGTGAGCAGGATGCCCTTCACTGCAGCCCATTGTAGACCCTCCCCAGTTCTTTGCAGGGGGTGTTCACAGGGGATAGGGCCACAAGCACCAAATCTTGAATCACCCTGAAAGCTGTTTGAATGATGGCCCATCCTGGTTGATTCCCACCCCAGTGATGGGGAATGACTGGACCAACTGACCATTAAGGGGCTGCTGAGAAGCAGACAATGAGGGCAAAAATGAGCAAAAGGAAGCAATACAGGCAGTCCTTCAGAATTTTTTTTCCTAGTAATAATGTGTGCCATCCTCTTGTGCTGGTTCCACCAGTGGAACTTGTGAATGCATAAATCTAGTATGCCTGTGGCTATGAAACATGCTCCAGACCCCAACATACAGCACACATACTAACTAGGTGATGACACAGTCAGTGAAAAAGATGTGGGCAAATGCCTACTTTGAGGTGCAAGACATTGCAGTTGCAGCCTCTAGATGCATCTCAAGAAGATATATGCATTGTTTTGAATATGTCTTCCTTGCATTCAGTGCACTGTAAAATATGGTAATGCACCTGAAAATACTAACCTGGTGTGCCTCCTGCAGAGCCTTCAGAAGTCATGCCCAGCACAGCTCCAAAATCCACTCATCTTCCACAGTCCACAAAACTAAGAACTCTTCCAAGTTTTGATTCACTTCTAAGTGGACTTTCCACCTTCTGTGGTGGGCATGTTCCTGGAATTGTCCCATGCCTTGATCTTGGCATGCAATAGTATATTGTTAAGGTTCTCACCATCTCTACTATTGCTCTGTTATGGCCACCCACAGCACTGGTGTCCTGTACAACTCCATGACAAACATGGCCTTGGGATGCCTTGTTTGATTTATTTTTTTCTAGTGTATGTACTTTGGATACATGAGACCTTCAGTAATACCTCAAACTCCTGGGTAGTGAACTTTTCCAGACATTGGCCCTAGCCTGTACATGTGTGTGTGTGTGTGTGTGTGTGTGTGTGTGTGTGTGTGTGTGTGTGTGTGTGTGTGTGTGTGTGTGTGTGTGTGTGCGCGTGCATGTGTGCGTGTGTGTGTACAACTGTCCTTGCCTAACTAACCAATATGTATATGTAATACCCCCTCCAATCATTGTACCTGTCTACTATTATGTTGTGGCCATTCCCCAGTTCTATACTAACATCAGTAATGGGCATGCTATCAGTGACCACTGTCTCACATCACTGTGTTGACAGCCTGTACCACTGTGCAGATACTGTACCCCCCTTTATAACCATAGCCCTGCCTCCATCTATTCACAAGGGTACACCAAGTAATTTTTTCCTCTATAATATATCCTCACATCTGTGCGTGTAGTCCACAATGCCCACCTCCACAAATGGACATGTAACTGACATGCCCTTGTACTATGTTCACTGACACTGAATCTCCACACTGCTGGACAAGTAACTGTTATGCTAGTGTGATGTGCTCCCTTTAAAAAGCCCCCCCCCCCCAGCTGGGCATATAACTTTCCTAACATTATGCTGTGTTACCTCACTGACATCTGCTAGTTGCTTCTCTCCATGTTGCTGACAACCATCATCAGTGTTCAGCTCAGTTCAGCAGTACATAACTAGACCTCTTTCTTTAAGCTTATATTAATGTTCATTTTCTTATTCTTCTGTAAAATCCTAATTTCTGACTTGCTTGTCTTAAAAGTGGTCTCTAGCAATGCAATGACTATAGCATCCATAATCAACTCCTGAACTATCTTATCCATAATAATCTTCTAGCCAACACCCAACATGGCTTTAGACTATTCCATGGTACAACTTCAGCCCTCCTCTCCTTTTCTAACGTCATTAACCAACACTGAAACAATAATAAACTTTCCTCTGCTATCTTTCTCGATCTTTCGAAAACCTTTGATATGGTAAACCACCAAATACTCATAAACACTTTGAAATCCATTTCCCTACAGGACCAGGGCATCCATTGGTTTCAATCTTATCTCAGTGGAAGACAACAGGCTGTCCTATGGCAAAGCAAACTATCTACCCTTTTATCCATCATCCTCGGAGTACCCCAAGGCTCCATACTAGGTTCACTATTATTTTCCATTTTCATCACTGATTTGCATAAGGTAATCCCAAATGCAAATGCAACATGCATTCAATATGCGGATGACTCCACTTTAGTATGTTCCGACACTTCCCTACAGAGTTGCAGATTCTATTCCAAAATACTATTAACACAGTTGAAAATTGGGTCCTTAACCATTGTCTCATGTTAAATCCTAATAAAACCAAACTGCTGCTTTTCTCCCCCACTCACAGGTCTACCCCTATGACATTTACATTAAAATCCAACAATGGCACCATTATTTCCCCATATTCCTCAACCAAACTCTTAGGAGTTATAATAGATAATAACCTTAAGTTTGATCTGCATATCAATAAAACTATTAAAACAGTTAATAAAAAACTTGGCTCACTATATAGGATCAAGCCCTTCCTAACGCCATTAGCCAGAAGTGTAATTGCTCGTACACATCTACTCTCCACCTTCCTCTATGCTTCCCCTCTATTTACAAACCTCAGCAAAACTGACCTTAATAAACTTTCTAGCAGCTACAATCACATTGCTAGATTTGCTACCGATGCAGCCTACAAAACTTATCACTGTCATAACCTACATCTACTAGGATGGCTTGAGCTGCCTAACCTACTTTAGGTTAACCAACTAATAGTTGCACACAAGATCCTCTACCAACCAGATAATACACCTGTACTAAAAACCTCATCACCCCTACAGTAACATTAGTGCACTTCATTCATCTGAAAGACTACTAGTTCAAACTTTCAAATCCAACAACACAGCCGGAGAATCTCTATTTGCTAACTATTTGGCCAAGCTTGGAATTCTCTTCCTGCTAATCTTACATCTGAACTCTCTCTACCTCAGTTCAAGAAAAGTCTGATTCAGTACTTTAAAAAACGATGGCTATGTCCTTGCCCTAATCCAGACTAACTCTAACCATCACTCATATGCACATGGAGGACTTCTGCCTACACTTTGTTTCTTAACTTATATATCCTCTGATCTCCTTGGATCTACTACCAGGTTAGCCGACTAGGTATTCAATACCCTATCATTCTTAAAAAGACTGTCTAGAATTTTCCATCTAAGTAAAAATGTAATAATTTGTTTCTGTATATCTGTTTGTTGTATTTGTTTACATCTGTGTACAAATTGTTTTATTTGTGTTTATTTTGTGTTTTAAACTGTAAAAATGTAACAGTTTGTTGAATGTGTTTTTTGGAGTTTTTCTCCCTGGGCCTCCACTGAAAATGGACATGTATCCAGTTGGACTATTCCAGTAAACAAATGTAAAATTAAATAAATAAATGACAAAAATGGGTCTCATAGCTGATGGAATTTAAGGGGATTGTCTCTGAAATGGTACCATAATCAATTGCATGATTACATCCAAGCAGCTCTACCTGCTCTTTCATGCCTGTCCAAAGTGAATGAAACATTTCCCAATGTGCTCATGCATGGAGCTTGTTAAGTTCAAAACACAGTAACTCTGCTTGGAATACTTCTACTCTTGCACCATTGCTACCCTACTTTGTGCATCATGTGACAATCTAACATGCAGCTGCATGTGTAGGGCTAACACTTTGCTCACTGAGTGTATCTGTTGCATAGTTATGGGTTCCTCAGGCAGCTGGTACATCAGGACTACTGCAATATGTGGAAAAGTGATCATTATTTCAAATGATCTCCTCCACAGGGAATTTGTATCACCAGTTCTTGTGATCAGTGCAAGCACATGTATAGAAATCGGTAGAAGCATCACCTCAACCTGCTTTGCCATAGTGAGATAAGTAGATTGTGCCTACTATGTACTGTAAGTATTATATACTAGCATTTTTTATTGTTATTGTGTATTTCCTTTATGAATGGAGAAGTGTAAAATAAAGGAAAAAATGTTAGTGTTTGCATATTAAATAACATTTTAATTTCAAAATGGATTCCTGAAATACAAATATGGCAAGTGTAGAAAATTCTTTCCTGGAATTTAGAGCATGTGCCTAATATGATAAGGTATAGGTAGAGAGTAAGGCATCTTAGAAGACAGAATTAATGTTGTAGTGTACATTGGTAAGTGGTTATATTTTAGTTGTTACAATAATGTTTCATTCGATCCAAAATTATATAAATATTACATGCTTGGTATGGCTCAGAGAGGCAGGATCTTAATTTCCTAGTTTCCCATGTATGTGGGTTTTTTGCAATAAATGAGGTTATTCTTCTCTCTTGAACTGTTATACGTGAAAATTATTCTGTGCCATAACATTTTGGTGCCACAAAAGTCTTGTTTTTTTCAAGTTGTTTATGTGCTGCTGCACAAGAAACTGCCACTGGAATGACAGGTTTTCATTTGGGCAAGTTTCTGTTGTGTCAGTGCATAAATTTGTTTTTCTCACTTTTAGCAGAGTTTGTATTCTCTACAGGTAAGCTTTAGCAGCAACCTCTACATTAGATATAATTGCATGTGAGTGGGTGAATTGTAAATTAGAAATAACTAGTTCAACTAACAACACAAGTTTCTTTGATTGTAAGAGTATGGGTGCTAATCATGAAATAACAAGGACAGTGTATCCTTGTCAAAAGGACAGCATATTTTTATTATGTATGAGTGAAATATAATGAAAATAAAAGGAGTAAAGCAACACAGAGGATTCCTTAACGGTATGAGAGTGGGTTTATAAACATAGTCACATATCTATCCCTTTGGTATGAGACTGGGTCTTTTCAAGACAGCCAGGGCAGCTGTTTTAAAAGAGCCAGAGTATGGGACTCCAGCCAGGCATATATTCAGTAAGCATGGTAGGGACGGTTGTAATTATTTGGTAAAATGATCTAAGCTCATTAAAAATTATACTCACAGCTACAGGCAGGTAATAGAACAGTAAATTCATTACTGAAATATCCAGATGAAAAATATCCCTTAAGGCAATTAGACAAATTAGCAGTTATGCAGCCAGAATCTTCAGACAACTGGCTTATGATCTCTTCTGCTCCTCCTCCACTTTATGATCAAAATGCTTCTTATGAAGCTAATAGTTCCCCCTCTCTGAGACGGCAGGTGGAGGTACACACCTTGTTAAAACACCTTCCACAGACATAGCACAAGTTACTTGCAGTACTTCTGCTCATTCCCGTGGGTCTGTCTATAATACAAGATGCATAGGCAATGGTGGTAACCCCAATCTACCATGATACATTCAGATCAAATGTTAATTAGAATAGCCAGTTAAAGGAAACAGTTAAATCACAAACACAAACATGAAGCTAGTACAAAGCAGGTAGGAAAACTAAAATGATTAGTTAATAATAGTCCTCCACCAAAAACTAACAGCCTAAAGAGGATCAAACAATTGATTACACAGTTTCCAGTAGTTATTGATGGAAAAGAATACCTGCAGACCTACTTTGCTAAGCAAAATACAGGAATAAACAGACTCTGATGCTTCCACTTATTTATATGTACCAGATACACAAATGCATCCTTGGAAAGAGATAACTAATCCTGCAGCCACTCAGGACAGTGAAGCCTATCCAACTATAAAAGTAGTGCACCTGTGGACTGCAGTGGATTTCCAAACCATTGTAGACCCCCCCCCTCACACACACACACACACACACACACACACACACACACACACACACACACACACACACACACACATACACACACACACAATTTGAACACACTCTGCTAAATATTCCAAAATACTAGAAGAAAATCTACAATTATAAAATCCAACTATTGAATGCCTGAGAGTAGTTCTGAAAGCCTCAACACCCCCTATTATTTCCAGAAAAAATGGGAAAGATCCAGTTTATGTGACAATATTCCAAAGCATACAGATGATGGATTTTTTTGCTATTACTATAACATGCCCCCCAACAACTAATTGGAGAAGAATGGCAATTGTAAAGAAAAAAATTAATCTATCGATGACATATTTACAGTAGATGATAGGTGCAGTTGAAGTCTTTTCTGGATATCCTAAGAAAGAAGTGGCAGCCAGCTGACTATCAGCACCTTTTGTAGAAGGCTTACTACCTCCAATTCATAAAACAAATTAAAAAAGGTTTGTTTAAATTGGCCAAGTTTAGGGATTCATGAAATTGTTAACCAAGCATAATACAAAGCAGGTATTATACTCAGAAGAAAATGATCAAAAGAAAAAGTTAGTAGACATTCAACTCCAGCAGGTGAATACTGACTCAGGGGGAAGGTGACGGGGAAGAAGGAATTCCAGAGTAAGAGACAGATTAATGTTCTTTGAACCACAATCCCCAGGACAATATCAACAGAATTACTATTGAGCAATGCCCCCACAATCATTACAAGGTTAACCATATTGAACTCATTGTTTTAACTGCAGTCAGCCTGGACATTGGCAAAATTAATAACCACTTTCTCAACAACAGACAAATTCATCAAATGTCTAAATGCCACAGCAAACAGAAAAACATTCTGTAATCTGGAGTTCTCTTTGCCAGTCACCAGTACGGCAGAAAACTCATTAGGACAGCCATGAACAAGAGCCACAGTTATTTCCCTTGGTACTAGTGGACCATGAAGGTCCTTTTGTCAACATCACAAAGTAAAATTCATATCTCCCTTTTCTTGCCAACACAACAGGCAACCAGATCTATGATTGCTTCAGTAAATGCTGAAAATGTCACACTTTCCACTAAAACAATTCATGTAGTGGGAGCATCTGGGGTTACTTTAGACTACCCAGAAACAAAACCACCCCTATCCAAATCGGTCCACTAAATATACAACATGCATTTATTGTAGGAAATACTTTTCCCTTTAAATCTTTTAATTAGAGACTTATTGTGTAAATTGAGATGTAGTGTTTATTGTACCCCAGGTGGTGTTTTTCTTGATATTTCAAATGAACCTTTATGATTATATTCAATTAAAATCTGTGCTGATGAAGATACCAATTTTTCTGGTTTTAACATTAAAATAAACTGCAGACACTGCTAATTTGGAGGGATTATAAGTAATCACTTCACAGCTTTGGACTACCTATGAAAATGAGGTAGGGCTCATAAAAAATAAAACCTGTCCAAATAATCTTAAAACCTTGTGAGCATCTGCCTATGTTAGTTCAATAACCTTTGTTGGCTGGAGCAGAGAAATGAATCAAACCAGTCATTTCTGCATTTCTCCAATTAGGTTTAATAGTCCTGACTCGAAGTCCATGTAACACACCTATCAAGAAACCAGGAAAAAACACTTATACATTTGTACAATATTTACAAGCAGTTAATGCAGTAGTAGTAGTACTACCAACTTTTCCTGTAGTTCCTTACCCTGTTACAGTACTAAGTTCTGTTCTGTCAGCTGCTGCAACCTTCTCAGTAATAGATATTTCTTCTGTCTTCTTTTCCATTCCTATACACCCAGACAGCTAATAACTGTTTGAATTTACATATGGGGAGGGGGCAGCAATAGACTTGGGCTAGACTACACCAGGAGTTTGTTGAGTCACCTATGCTTTTCTCTAAAGAAATGAAGAAACAATTAGGAAAGACTAAATTTCCATGTTTTTTATTCTAATTTAATATGTAAATGACTTCAAACAGAATACCAGTTTTCTTTTAACCAAGCTAGAAGAATTAGATTTAAAGTCAATAAGGAAAAGCATACATTGCTATATATCATATAACCTAAGCAACATTACGTAACAGCAGTTATGAAAGTTTCAAGTTGAATACTTAGAACATCTTATTTCAGAAGATTCTAGACAAATTTTGCCTTCACATATTGCTGCAATACAAGCTGTACCATGCCCCTACTACATTAAAACAGTTACAGGCTTTCCTGAGACTGACATGTTATTGTTCTCAATGAATGTCTAAATTTTCAGAAGTAGTAAAACCATTGTTAGATTTGCTAAGGAAAGATACCCCCAAAACTTTACCCTGTCAAGACCTCAATAATAAAGCTTTTATAGGTCCATAGGTGTTTACTAGGCTAATGACCACAAATGTCTTTTTAAGCCAAGCCATGCATCCCAAGTCTCTGACAAATTCTGGTACCCTTGATAAGTGTAAGCAAGGGCTCCGGAGATGAAACAATTACAAAAGGGACTTGGGATATGAAATATTTACAGGTTGCCTGTGTCTATTAGAGACAGGTACCAAGCCAGGGATGAATTTCCTGTTCCCCTTCTAGCTGTCCAAGCTATACTTGAATTGGGCTAGGGAGGAACTCTGCTTCATATGGATGGGAAGCCTGTTTCAGAAATGGGAAAGTCTCTGGGATACACGCCTATCTCTCCAACAGGTTATATTTATATCACAGGCAAGATTTAAGTCTTTAGAATATGTAATTCTGGTGTTGTTTGTTTTGTGGATATGTAGAAGGTCCATCAGAGAGGGATCTGAAAATGCTCTGCATGCCAGGCATAGATCTTCCCTCAACAGTCTGTAGGAGACAGAATACAGGGATAGGGCCTTGAGGTGGTCTGCATAGTACATTTTGCTTATGCCCTGCATTATTTTAGTGGGAAACCTCTGTGGACATTCCATTTGTTGGATATGCCTGGTTAGGTGCATAACAAAGTGGGTATTGTACTCAGTGACAGGTCTGATGAATGCCAAATACTGTGAAACAATGACTTCCTTGGACCTAGATGTATACCTTTGTTTATAAGTTGCTCAACATAGAATGATTTCCTCAGTACTGTAGACACACAATGGTCAAAGGCTGGATTACTGTCTACATGTGTCTCTACATCTCTGACTACTGGGTCAACTCTAAGGGGTGTGTTATCAATATCATAGTTACCAAGGGTGGATGACTTCCCAAAGAATACTATTATGCATTTCTTTTTTTTCAATTTTTATTTTTATTTTTCAAATGCATTTGAATGAATTCCATAGTATTTATACATATCTTAAATAACTATGTACACTATTTACATTAGCCTGACACTAAAACAGATCTTAATGTATACAGTTACTTTATAAGTATGTCCAATCCATTATCAGAGTGTCTGATCAATTTATTGTATAGTGTCAATCAACGATAAGACTTTTCCCCAAGGGCTGTTGATAAATGGCTTTGGATAAATTCTTAGTCCTTTAATTTTAATTTCCAATAATGCTGTGGTCTTCATTAGGCTATAGAAGTCTTCCAAAGTTGGTATTGTATTTGTATTCCATCTTCTTGTTATACACTTCCTTGAAATTGCAAGTATAGTCCATACTAGATACATGTTTGACCTATTCAAATGAGGACCTTTGTTCACATTTAATAATATAAGAGCTTTGGTTAAATAAAATGATTCATTAAATATAGCTTGTACAAAGTTATTAATACCATTCCAAAATGGCTTAATTTTAACACAATCAAAGAAAATGTGGTTCCAATCTGCATTGTGTACTTGCTCACATCTCCAACATATTCCTTTTATGGAAGAACAAATTTTATTGATTCTGTCTGGGGGTAAGAATGCTCTGTGCAAGCATTTCCAATTAAAAAAAAACTTTCCAGTATTGTGTAAAGGATGTATATTTTATCGATAATAAGATATTTGTTTTAATATCTTCAGTTAACTGTATTGAGTGTCCTTTTGTTATATAGTTCCAATATGAGGTTTTAGGTGTTGTTTTATAGTTTATAAATATTTTGTAAAATTTTGAAATACTGTTTCCCATGTCAAAGTCATTATATAGGATTTCATATATGTATTTCATAAATTTAGGTATTTCTTTAAATGAAGAATAGTTAATTATTCTACTTAAATCTTGTGAATATGACAGAATACTCTGTAAATTTAGCGAGTCCTGTTATAGAATTTGGTATGTTATTTCTATTACTTGCATATCTAAAACTTTTAGTTCTTTGATACATTGGAGCCAACAAACAAATACTTTCTGTTCCCAGGAATTAATAATTTCTCTATATATTTTATATGGAAAGTTCTTTGTGACTATAAATGGTGTTAAAAGATCAAACCAGATTTTTAAATCAATATTTGCATTAATAATTTTCCTAAATGAATCAATGTAATAATTAATCAAAGGAGTGGTTTAGTTATGTTAAATTGCATAGTAATACATATGTGCCATAGCAAATTGTTTTTATCTATTTGAATTTTTTTTTTGTAAATCAAATTCATTTATTGATATTACAGTTAGTAATTCTCGCCAATTTGCAGAGTAATTTGACTTATCCAATCTGAGATTGTTTTAGATATTGATGCTTTTATATATGTTTCTATATCAGGAAAGTTTAATCCTCCCTGTTTCCATGGTGTGATATGATGTATTAAAGCTATTCTGTTTCTTTTGGGAAACCATAAAAATTTTATTAGGCATGAATTTATTTCCTCAGGTATATTCCTTTCTGCTAACAGTTGTATTGCCAAGATATATATATATATATATATATATATATATATATATATATATATATATATATGATATTGGGCAGTAAAACCATTTTATTAACTGTAGTCTATCTTCAAATGTTAATATTATTTTGTTCCATTTTCCACAGAGATTTTAATTGTATTGATATTATAGCAATAACCCATGCCTGGGTGTGGGTAATGCGGGATTTACCCATGGTTGGCGGTTTGGTCCTGAGGGTGAAGCCTGAGGGACCAAACAAAGACAACTGTGGGTAAATCATTACCCAAAGTGTTATTGCTATGACATTATTTAAAAATAAATAATTACTTTTCTTAAATAATGGCATTGTATAGTGCCTCTTGCTGCCCTTCCGCTGTCTGGTATCCTTGGCAGTTCTGATGTACTGCGCGCCTCATAAGTACATCAGAGCTGTGGCCAAAGCAGCGGAGAAAGCAAGATCTCCATTGCTTTTACTGTTTTGCTATGTTAAATGGGTTTAACATAGCAAGACAGCTTTAAAATAAAACGGAGATCTCCGTTGCTTATTTTAAAGCTGTCTATGTTAAACCCATTTAACATAGCAACAAAAGCAACAGAGATCTTGCTTTCTCCATTGCTTTTTAAACCTGTCTCGCTATGTTAAATGGGTTTAACATAGTGACAACTTTAAAATAAACGGAGATCTCCGTTGCATATTTTAAAACTGTCGCTATGTTAAACCCATTTAACATAGCGAGACAGGTTTAAAAACAACGGAGAAAGCAAGATTTCGTTGCTTTTTACACTATGTTAAAAGAGTTTAACATAGCAAGACAGCTTTAAAAAACAGATCTCTGTTGCTTTTTTTAAACCTGTGTCGCTATGTTAAACTCTTTTAACATAGCGAGACAGTGTTTTAAAAGAGACTTATACTAATGGAAAAAGTCCGGGCAACCGGACCTTTTCCATTAGTATAACTCGATTTACAGCGTGCACGCTGGCCAAGCAGCGTGCACGTTTTGGAATATTAATGGGGGGTCATGGTATAATATTGTAGTTTTTTGAGACTAATTCATTATTATCCTTGCATAACTCAATTCCTAGATATTTCAAGGTAGGTTCTTGTTTCCCTATGATGTGATCCTCCTAAGTCTGCAGTTCTTTTTTTTATTTAAAAATACAATTTTTGATTTTGATTTATTGAAATGGAGTCCTGAAGTCATGTGAAATTTGTCAATTAATATATCTAATTCTTCTAATGTCTCTTTTGTATTAGATAATGTTAGTAACATGTCATCAGCAAATAGTGTTACTTTAGAATTGTATTATTCATAAACATCTATTCCTTTGATTTTATATTGTTATGAATTGAATCTGCCAATATTTCAATAGCCAGAGCAAATAGAATCGGTGACACGGGACATCCTTGTTTAGTGCCTTTTGTTATATGTATAGATTCAGAGGTAAAAGGACCTAACTTGACATACACTAAATTATTTGTATATATATATTCTTTGGGGGATGAATGAAGGATGCAAGAACTTAAAATAGCATTAGGATTTTGAATAAATAGACCCAAGTCAGGGAATCAAAGGCTTTCTCTATATCTAAGCCAATTATGAGTGTTTCTTTATTCTCTTTATTAATATAATCTATAAGAGAAATTATCCTTTTAATATTGTCATGTGTGTGTCTATGATATATAAACCCAGTTTGATCATTATTTATTGTTTTGGATAGTGGTATTTTCATTCTGTTAGTTAATATTGCCATAAATATCTTATAGTCATTATTTAATAATGATATAGGTCTATAAGAGGTACAGAGGTTTGAGGATTTGTTTTCCTTTAGGATTGGTGTGATTAAGGAATATCTCCAATAGGGAGGTATTAAAGCTTGTGGCTGAATTTCTAATAGAGTTTTATGAACGAGAGATAGCATCTTTGAAGGAAAAAGTTTATATATTTCCATAATTATGCCATCTATACCTGGAGCTTTATTATTTGTACCCTCTTTTATTGTATCTGTAATTTCTTTGTAGGATATGGGTGCTTGCAGCTCTAGTTTTAATTTTTCTGGTATTTTTTTTATATTAGAACATTTTTCAGCTAGATGTAATTGATTGATATGTATATTTTCTTTTAGGGAATGTTCCATATGGTGATTTCTATAGGCATCAAGAATGTCACCTATATCCAAGACATTTTCCCTTTCTTTTCATGGAAGATATTTTAATGTTATTAGCTTTTGATTGTATTTTGATTCTTGTGGATAAATTATGTAGATATTTGGGAGAAGTGGCTAAGATATTAATGTTTTAGTTTTTCTAAAGCTTAACTAGTTTTATGTGTTAGAATTTCATTGTATTTATTGTTTAATACTTCTACTTTCTTTTTCATCTCCAAATGATTTTGATTTTTTCAGCTTTTAATGACAAAAGTTTGGATTATAGATGTAATAATTCAGAATCCCATTGTCTGATTTTTTTATGCCAAGTTAAGGTTTTACCATATATGTAAGCTTTTAATGAGTCCCATATCATTATTTATTTATCTCTGTGGTGTAATTAATATCTAAGAAGAACTGTAATTCAGATAATAACCCAAGTTTTGAACTCTGTAATTTTAGTTATATATGCTGGAATTCTTGAGTTAAAGATTAATGGTTTGTACCCATTTTGAAGTTTTAGTATCAATGAATTGTGGTCTGAAAAGAGACAGGGAGTGATTGAAAAATTAATGATTTTAGAGTGTAAGTCATGGGCAGCAAATATTTTAGCTATTCTAGTTTGGGTACCAAATCTGTGATTTTGATGGGAAAACATCAAAGATATATCTTCTTTAAATTTGAAAGTATCTACAAGATGCAATGATTCTACCCACTTGTTTAAAGATTTTGATACAGCAGATGTACACAGTGGTCTTTTATTTGTAGTTTCAGAAATATCAAATATACAGTTAAAATTTCCTCCTAATATTAAGTTGCCTTTGTAATTATTGGAAATGAAATCCAAGTGTTTTTTACCAGTTCCTTTTCCAATGCCTGGGAACCAGTATTGATTGGCTAGGGTCCATATTATGTTATTATATTTAACTATTACTAATGCCATAAGGCCTTCTTTATCTTCATACTTGTAAATGATTTCTGGGTTAATCACATTTGTTTTCCATAAAATTGTTACCCCTTTTATCTTTGTCTTATAAGTGGATTGTGCCAATATCATATATTCCTTAGGATTCCATTTGTAATCATCATTTGTTTTGAAATGAGTTTCTTGAAGGAAGACAATTTGTGCTTTGTTCAGTTTTAAATATTTCAGTAGATCTGATCTCTTGTTAGGATTGTTTAAGCTATTGGAATTTAAAGATAATAAAGTTAAATCCATCTTAGGTTATTTAGACTATGTATTTTTTGTTTTATTGTGACTATTAAACATTTTCCTCTGATAACTATAAAGTATATGTTTGAGCTTTTAAAGGAAATTATCAGTTTTATACTTTGAGTGTTTACCAGTAAAGTAATGTTTTGGTCAGGCATACTAAAAATGTTTTTGTGAAATAACAAATTTAAAGTAATAAATGTTAACAAAACTAAGATCTGCACTAGCCATGGAATGAAAATCATTCCTAATCTGATGGATAAACCTAAGTCCATCAGATTATCACTCATAACTTGATAATCCAGAACATCTGAGCTCCAAAATTGAATTATCATATGGAGACTAGTTGTAATAGGAAGAAGCAATATTTATATTATTTTGAACAGTTACAGTACTACTGTAGATTATAAATGTCTACTTACTGTATATGCAATTATTTACATGAAAGATAGATGGCAAGCATTCAATCATAGTAAAGTAGGATGTATCATATACAAAACCTCAGTAAAAGATTATAGCACAGAGTTATTTAACATATTCACCCTTATTGATGAAGTCTTTCAAAACATATTACTTAATATAAACAGATGGTAACAATATTTATACCTAATGTTTATAATACAATGTATTTTACTGGATATATCAGAAGTTATATTTCATTGTTTGCCAGCGTTTAAGTAATCACTTTGTTTGTTACTAACTTACTTAAAGCATCAAGTTTGTTTTATGTGAACATTGATGAAAGTTAGTGTATTTTAATTATCAGTGCATCCCTACTATTATGCATTTCTTGGCATTTAGTTTTAGTCCATGGCTCTGATACCAGTTGTTTTTCTGTGTCTGCCCTTCCTGGAGAACATTTGTGTCAGTGTGGGATTCAATGACATCTGCTAATTTGCCATCGTCTGTAAATCTAGTCAGCCAGAGACCATTAACATTGGCCTTGACTTCACAGAAGTAAATACCAAAAAGGAGAGGTCCAAGGACCAATCCCTGAGGGACTCCACTTGTGGCTGGTCTCATTGTTGGGGTGGCCTCCCCAATTCTAACTTCCTGGGTCCTGTCTGTAAGCCAGATGGCTATCCACTGGGTGACATACAGGTTTGTCCCTAACCTCTTGAGTTTTCAACAATGCTTGAGTGGGGTATTGTGTCAAATGCCTTGGCCAGGTCAAGGTAGGCAGTGTGAACCATTCTGCCCTCATCCATTGCTTTAGTGACCTTCTCAAAGAAGTCCATCAGGTTGAGTAGGCATGCCCTGCCCCTGATGAATCCAAACTGGGTTGTGTCTGGTGTCTGGAGGTCTACTATATCATTATTTATCATTTCCATGATAAATCTTTCCATGGCTTTGAATATAAGATTTAGTGAGACTTATGTGTCTGCAGTTTCCAAGGTCTGTAGATGGCCCACCTTTGTGCAGAGGGGTGGCTGTTGCTGTTCTCATTCCTGAGGCATGAAGCCTGTTTGGAGGCTACAGTTAAATAGCAATTCCTGAGGGCCTGATAGATTATGTTTCATGCTATTTAGAAGGCATCCTGGGATAGTGTCTTGGCCCATTAATGCAGTGTTCTTGCCCTCAGAGAGAGCATTAAGGACCTGTTCCCTAGGGATAGCAGGAAGAGTTATATGTGATGGTATATGAGGGAAGGTTGAGGGGGAAAAAGAGGAGTAAAGTTGAAGCTGAATTTGTCAGCTATTAGGTTTGCCATATCTTCTGGCTCCATTTTATTCATTTAAACACCCTGCTTTCAAACCCTCTTCCACTTGGATTACCAGACAATTCAAAAAGATATCTCTTGTTTTGTTGCAAAAGAAACAAAGTAGCATTTGGATTATTATAACAACATAGAAATGGTGTTTTTTTACCAGTTTCTTATTTTAACACAAATTTTGATCCTGCAGCAGTAGTCCTCCCCCAACTGCTTTAGGGTAGTGGCCACTACAGCATGCTTGAATAAAACGGCAGCTGCTCTGACTCTCAGACATAAGACTTACATGGTAGTTGAGCATTCTGTAGAAGCATTGTTGCTAAAGACTAAGATACAATACTTATCTGTAACACAATTGTCTAAATATAAATTGTCTTTACTTAATAAGCCTTAATTGCAGATTATTCAATATCTACCACTTAATCCCACTTCTTTAATTCCTACATCAGACAAAAACAAAATCCCATAACTGTGTTGTTAACTCTGTGCTTCTTCCTAGATCAAGTTTAAAAGATGCTCCATTACTGAATCCCAGATTGCTTCCTTTTGTTGGTGGCTCCTTTGTTTGAAGAGAAGATGAAACATTAGTTGTGGCGTTTTCTGTTTGTACCCATGTCAGACGTTTGTTAATGGGACAATTAAAGAGAAATGTGCCTGCCCAAATAGCTGAACTTGTAGTTATTACTGAAGCCTGTAAACTGACAAAAGAGAAAACAGTTACAATTTTCACATGTTATGCTTATGGGGTACTTCATAATTTTTGGATGCTTTAGAGAGAAATAGGGCATTTGATTTCAACAGGGACAGTTATTAAAAATGCTTTTTTTGTTCATGAACTATTGAATGCATTATTACTACCAAGAAGACTTGTTGTGGTTAAATATACTGCACATAAAAGTGATAATTCTTACATTTCCAAAGATAATTGCTTTGTAGATATGGTAGCAAGACAAGCTGCACTGTCTTATCATATTCAAGCTTCATTTCTGCAGCAAGTTCATAAAACTAACACTTTCTTTACAGGAATTTCTATCTTTCCAGAACCAAACTGAGGACTCTGAAAGGGTGAGATGGATTTGTAATGGCTGCAACCATCCTCTGGATCTTTTGTGGTGCCACCAGGATGTGAGGCTGGTAGCTCCACAAAATTTGCTCTCAATTAACTCAATTGGTTAAAGTTTACCACTTAGCTTTTCATTTAGGTAAAAATATCTTAATACAATAGATATCAGATTAATGCCCCTCACCTTTCAGAAGTCACTCGACATTTAGTCAACTCTTGTGTTATATGTTTAGAACGTAATGTTTCAAATATTGTGCCAACACCCACCCAAGCTTTGAAAAAGCCATGGGGGCAGTGTTTTGCACCATTCAGTCGGACTTTATTGAACTCCCACAAACACAAATGTCTAAGTATGTACTAGTCATTGTTGACACCTTTCTGGATGGATCAAAGAATGATGCAAATAATGTAGCTTAAAAGCTTTTCAGAAGTTGAGACTGAGATATGGTGTTCCTTATCGTATTCAGTCAGATCAGCACACATTTTACTAGTCAGGTAATACAACAGATCAGTAAAACACTAAGTATCAAAATGCAGTACTATTGCCATACAGACCACAAGCTTCATGAATTTTAGAGAAGGTAAATCAGACTATAAATATGACTTGCAAAGTTCTGTGAGTAGACTGGTCTTAAATGGCCAGAAGCTTTACCTTTAGTTTTATTCAGTATGTGAAGTACAGTTAGTACTACTAGGAAGTTATCTCCTCACAAAATATTCATGGGTCTGCCCATGATAATGTCTGCTACACTCTCTCTAACAATCTGGAGTTATAAAATGTGGATATATCTATCTTTCTGTATTTCAAGTCTCTCTATTCTGTGTTACAACAGTACTAGAAAACTGTTTCTGCAGCTATAAGATAGCCTACAGTGAATGATCATTATGTTCTAGAACCAGGAGATTTTGTCTACGTTAAATCCTTCTCTTGAAAACATTATTTGTGGCTCAGATGGAAAGGACCATACTTGGTTTTGCTTGCAACCGCTACTGCTATCCGATGCAAAGTACTGCCCACCTAGATCCATACGTCACACGTCAAGAATAACCTCCCTTGTGATGAGTACAACTGAGAAACTGTTGAAGTAATCCCTTGTGTGACATCAGAGCCTATTGTAAATTGTACCATATGAAAGATCATGAATACCCCTGTATCTGGAACCAAAGACTAAGGACTTTTTTATTTTCCCATTGTGATCAAATCCAGAAGTGACACTGAGCAATTTGCCCTTTGAATCAAATCTGGAGGTGAAATTGAGTGACTCCGTAACATCATCTGGGTCGGAGATAAGATTTAGTGATTATTCTTCTTCAACATCAAAGTTATTTTTCCTTGCTTCTAAAGCAAACATTGAGGATTTATTATGCTTTTTGGACAATGGACTAGATAATGCATCGAGAAACCAAAAATCAGTTTTTAGATTAAACGCAACGAACACTTCCAGTTGGAATTTCCTTGGAAATCTACTTTATATTAACTATATACAAACTATCCCACATTCATGTTTGCAGTCTCTTCCAATCCCTGTTCAACCCTAACATCTTTGATTTTCATATGTGCTTATTATTGCAACAGTTACTGGGATTTCCATTATCATTTTACTTTGTATACTTTTGTCATCTGGAACTGTGTACATCATTATCTGCAACCATTAGGACAGCAAGTACCACATCATTTCTTATTAGAGATAAGTATATCACAAAAAATAGGGACGGGTATTAGGTCATTGCTGAATCAAGAATGCCTCGGTTTGTGCACAGGTTGGAGGTATTCCATTAATTCTGATAGCAGTGACTGATACAGAATTACATTCAGCATTTAGGACTGTTTTTGTCGCTAAAATCTGAAAAGCTAAACGTACCTGTACTCCCTTTTCAGTAGTACCATTTTAACTATCAATCATTGTTAAAGGACATCTTTTCTATCTTAAACGTGAACACTTTTTGTTAGAAACAGCATTTGCAGTTGCACTTGGAAAATTTATGATGGGGCTGGAGGCTTGGGTATGGCAGTATTGCATGAATATTATTACATCAGCAGAGACCAAGCATATACCCCCTGGTTAACAACAGACTGGTTGGGTTGTTGTTATTATATAGGTCAAGTTATTCCAGCAATACAACATATAGACACTTCACCTGATGGAAAGAGTCGTAATATTCATTGCAGGACAGATATGAAAAAGCATTCCAAATCCACTTGGGAAAATGTTAGGCTCATCATCATGCTGTTCAAAAGACTGCTTTTAAAGGACTGGCTCACATGGATCTTGGTGATGGTGTTATTTCTAGAGCAGGAATTATACCTATTTATGGGGTAGTAAAGTCTATTTGGGAGTGGAGCTAATTAAGCTTTTAGAAATATTAGGCAATGCTACTTTTTAATCAATAAATCTAATCAGTCTTGAAATGACTACAATGTGTACTGGGATGCTGCAGAGCATGACACTTGACTTCACCATTGCTTCTAAGGTGAGTACATTTGCATTCATCAAAACGGAGTGTTGCTTGTTTATTTCTGATAACGTTGGTGCTATTAGTAGTCACCTAGAGATTACTCATAAGCTTGCTGAACTGCCTCATGCTAAAGAAGCTGACAGTTCCCAGTGGGACTGGTTAACCTATCTTTTTCTGGTCAAGGAGGAGGAGGTATTTTGAAATTTTTTTTATGCTAATCACTATTATAATGTTATTATTGTGACTTATATTGTTCACGTGCAAAGACGTAAACTTTTAAAGTGCAGAAAAAGCATCAAATTACAAAGTATGCAAATTAATAAAACTGCAAATTGTTGCATTAGATCAAAAATGAAATAAATAATCAAAACTTTTATGGTTTGAAGAGACAAGACCTTGATTTCCCATTCTTTTATGTATGTGTATTCTTTGCAGTAAATGAAATTGTTATTTTCTGTGAACTGGGCTGCATGAATGTTATTCTTTACCATACATAACACCTTCCTCAACTTTTCAAAGGCTCAACAGTGCACTAAGTTCTTCTTACTTACTTTTACAGTAGAAGAGGAACATTAACAGAACAAATAGATTTGCATCAGGAGTGCTGACCCCCCAGCAGTGGGGTATGTATACTATGTGCTTTAGTGCAATATGTAATTGCACTTCTATTTGCAGCATACACATGCACTAATTTGCTGTACTTTTCTTTTTCTGTTTTTTATCTTTCTGTCTTCAGGTCCTTCTGTGGTAGTGCAGAAGAGTGGTGGAATGCATCACCATCTATACCAGTTGAGGCATCATGTGCTCGTTTACCAGCAATCACCAAATCTCTCTCTGACCAAGTGACAAAATTCACCCTATTGAAGGTGACCTTAAAGACTTGCAGTAAGACTCAGTGGCCACCTCTCAGAAGGTGGGGCAGAGTCTCCTCTTCTGACAGTAGCCTGAAGGGGATCCCTGTGATCGCCCAGAATCAGGTGACATCAGCCATGGAGGTGATTGATGTCTGGATGGGTTATCATCTGAGTCAGTCTACCACATCCCCATATTCTTTCATATTACCCATCCAAATGCTCCCCCTCCCTTAAGTGTTATTTTCCATGTGTAGTTTGCAGATAAACCCTTAACATCACCCTCTCTGTGTCTGTACCTCCCCACAGATTTCCCCATCTTGTCTGTCCATGCCACCTCTGCTCATTTCTGCACTTTAATGTTTGCTGGTGTGCCCCTACTACATTCCCTCTTACCTTTGCCATCTACTTTCCCTCTTCATGTATGTGAAAAGGGGTGTTGGCTCCTCAAAAAGCCCTTCTTCCTCCATTATTTCTTATAACTATCTTGGCATGCTTTGATCTGTTTATTTCACCTTTTTTATCTCAGCTTTTCCTCCCCATTTATGTGATGAGATATGTTACCACACTGCTGTCCTGGCCCACATTTGACTGCTGCCAGTGCCTGAGTTGTAGTGATGTGGCATGGAGTTGTGCTTGCTAGCATGCATAATCTTGTCACATAAATCACATGATGCATGCTATCACAGGCCCTTCACTATAGCTCCCTAGCATGACTGTTGCCTATAGCACAGTGACAATAGTTTACTAAGCACTCATTTTCCCAGTATTCCAGAGCTATGCTAGTCCTAGCACATCACTAAGCAGTTATAGACCATTTCTTGCTATGCTTTCCATGATGTTTAATGTTGCACTCCAGAACAGTGAATGTTTGTGAATATTTCCCCTTCAGTATATGTCTGCATCCCTACATCAGTAGTACTGGCATTGTGAATTTATGCTTCATAGTTTGTTACTTGTTGGAACTGTTTGTCATTTTCAGGACTAGCTTCAGTATGCAAATGGTTAGAATAAACACTATGTTGTGTATCTAAACAGATGAATTTTATGTTATTGGTTCATATTAGTTGGCAGGTATAGCGAGTCTTTGGAATATACAACTGCACAGTGGTATTGTATCAGAAAACTTGATGTCAATGTTGCTGTGATGCAGTGGGGAAGATGGCATGATTTGCTTAGCAGTACTGAAGTAGTTATTTGCAACTCTGGATTTTCTCTTATTGTTGCCATTGTTTGTATCTGTATAAAACAGATTTAAGAACCATGTTCTGCAGTGTTGTGCACCAACATTTTGTTTTGATGGAAACTGATATTGTTGTTTTTCTGTTTACTTATTTGATGTAAAAACATGTGTTTTTTAATACAAGTGTAATGTGTTTAAATTGCTCATGTGGTGAAACTATAGTTACTTAAGCTGTTGTTAGCCTGCAGTTTGTAGGTTGACAGGGGACAGAGCTACCATAGTGTCACTTGGTGCTACTTATGTTTCTGGCTTCTGCTTAGTTCCTGTTTTGAACCTCTGGCAGCAAATGTACTAGATTATCAGGGAAATTTAATAAAGCCTACATGTGTAGGCAATGTGCTGTTCTGCTAACATGTCCACGAACATTTTTAGATTTAGTAAGCACTGCTGAACGGCACGTAACATGGAAACTTCCGTAGCATGCAAATCACCTCATAAGCAGGTGAATCTCATGCAAATGAGGTAGGTAGAGAAATCCAGCAAGCAGATAGGCAGCTCTGCAGACCCTGTGTCAGTGTCTGTATTGTACACAGAAAAAATCCATGTATGGGAATATAGACAGACAAAAGGGGCTGTAAAATGTAGATATAGGGACAGAAATGGCATACCATGTACAGATATGAGCAAAACTATCCTCTGTGTGTCTGAAAAATGAAAGTAAATAAATTAAATAAAATTTTTTTTTAAATAATCTGGGCATGTTTGCATGGTGTGCTACAGTGCACAAACATGCTTTATTAAAAAAAAAAAAAAAAATTGGAAAAAAAAATTAATATTATGTGAAAGCAATGTATTACAGGACCCTGCTTGGAGTATCTGCAGTGGTGCATTGGTGCTGTTGCTAAGTGGTAGGGCTTTGAAGTGTGTAGTTTCCAAGTTGTGAGCATGTGAGCACGTTTCCCTATGCAAATGAGGTGCAGTTACTGAATAGCATAAAAGGGTAATTGTGTCCACATATCCCCTTTGTGTAAGCAGAGAACTATGTTACTGTTTACAAAGAAGGTAGCTGACATCAGCGGACAGTGTGTCCAATAACTTCTAAGCTTATTTCAGCTTAGCTGCACCTGTTTGCATGGTGTGCCACTGTGCTGAGTGTGCCCTTTCCGGAGAGTGTGTGCACTAACATCTAAGCTTCGTTTAGCTAAGGGAAACTTGTTTCCGCATGTTTGCATGGTGCACCGCTATACTGAGAATGGGAATGGGGGAGTGTGAGTACTATGTCCTAAGCTTTGTTTACCTACTGGCTCAGTATTTGCACAGCACGCTGCAGCACTGGGTGTATCTAAAAGCCAATGTCAGATTAATTAGTTTTGACCCCTGCTTAACTTAAATTAGGGCCAATAAATGATGTTAATGATATACTAGACAGGTGCAATGCACCATAGGTAGCCAATCACAGAGTCAGAATCTACAGTAGAGCACTATAAAGTATGCATACACCCTACAATATGACTTTTCCCCCATACTCTGCACCATTGGAGTACAGACTCAGGAATTTTAACTGACAGAATGCTGCAGATCTGCTACATCTGTATGTGCTAGATGCTGAAGTCAGTGCTGCTGGTGCTGCTGCTGACAATAGACCTAGACAGAGAAGGAGAAGAGTGTTCAGGCCCAGGGTAACCTTCCAGGAGATACATGAGCTGGAGATTTTAGAACGCTACAGGGTGGACCGGGACATACTACAAGAACTCACTAAGTTCTACCACCCTCATCTTAGACCCAGAGCCAACAGAGGAGAACCTGTCCCAGTGGAAACAAAGGTATGTATAGCCTTAGGATACTAGCTACAGGCACCTTCCAAATACCAACTAGGGACATGATGGGGTCTCACAGGTATCAGCATCCAGAGTACTCCACCAATTCCTGGATGCCATGTTACCATATGCCAATGAGCACATATATTTTCCCCTCATCCCTGAGACAAGGGCCAGCAATATGCAACACTTCTACTGTGTATCACAATACAGTAAGGTACTGGGTGCCATAGACTGCACTCATGTACACATCAAGTCACCACCCGGTGGGGAGGGCAGAATCTATGTCAACCACAAGGGGTGCCACTCCATCAACTGCCAGGTCATGTGCAATGCCCAGGGCTGTCAGCCCTGGCAGTTATCACTGCTCCCATATCTGGCACATATCACAGCTGTACCAGATGTTTGCAGGGGGGACATCCCACACAACCATTTACAGAGGGATGCTGGCTATGCACTGGAACTGTGGATGATGGCCCCATCAGAAATGCACACACACACACACACACACACACACACACACACACACACACACACACACACACACACACACACAGAAGAGCACCATAATGAAGCACACACACAAACCAGGAACATCATACAGCACGTGTTTGGCCTTCTGAAGTCATGGTTCAGGTGCATCAGTATATCTGGTGGAGCTATGAAGTATACTTCAGCCACAAGTGCACAGATATTCACAGTATGTGCCATGATACACAATATGATCCTGAGGAAACAGCTGCAGCAGAATCAGCAAAGGAAAGGGATACACAGCCCCCCACCACTGCCTAGGTCACAGCAGCCACACTCACAAGAGTAGTCGGAGGAGAAACACCCGATGATGTCCCTGTAAGCAGACGTAGGCATGCCCAGTATGCTCTGGCTTTGGCTAAGAGACAATGCATAGCACATTCACTGCCAACCTAGGGCCCTAGAGACTAACACCTAACTCCTACTCACATACATATAGTGAAATTGTTGATGCCAGACAACCCACACAACCTGTACCTATCCATGTATTAGCTGTGTACTGCTGCATTCACAAGGAAAGTCTCTAATCTACACACTACTTGTCAGGATTAATATCAATTAATATTAATTAATATTGTCAGGATCAAATGCCCTGGATCAGCTGATAAACTCCTCTACCAGAGGTGAAAACGTATTGGACCTGATCATCGCCAACATGGGTGACAGGTGTTCCACACCTGAGGTCAACCAGTCACTAGTTAGATCAGACCATAACCTAATCACTCTGGATGTCCACACCCCACCACCACCCCCAACTAAGGAAACCACAGCAAAAAACCTTTCTAAAGCAAACTTCATCTTACTTAAGACAGAGGTGGTAAGTTTCACAGCCCTCATGCTAAAGGATAATGCTGCCCAAGATGCAGAAACCTTTACAAATGCACTCTATGAGCACCTATGAGGATGCATGGATCATGCCATCCCTAGCAAAACCAAGACTAACTCCTCTAAGAGAAGGAAACCAGTTTGGTGGACCACTGCCATAAACAGGCTATACAATACAAGGAGGAAACTAGTTCAGAATAAAAGCAAATCCCATGAAGGAAAGACATCCCTGATCAGTATCAGTAAGAAACAAAGGTCCCTCATGAAATCATCCAAGGCTAACTTCGAAAGAAAAATAGCCAAGGATTCAAAAGATAACCACAAAGCCTTCCTTAGCTATGTTAAGAATCTAAGTGGCAACTCGCAGATATGCACTGAACTAGTGCAAAATAGCACAAAATATACTGAACCTACTGATATTGCCAACATCCTGGCAGATAGATTCAGTGGAAACTTCGCCCCCCCTCTCACCTCCAAAAGGGCCCACAACAATACCAGAAAAGTGCAGTGTCCCAAAAATCATAGACGCACAGGTGAAAACAGCCCTTTCAAAAGCCAAAAACACAGTGTCAATGGGACCAGATGGTGTCCCAGGCTGCGTCTTGCATGAACTACAGAATGAGCTAACCCCCCACGTAAACACGCTGTTCAACCTCAGCCTCTCCACAGGCTATGTGCCCGTGGAATGGTGCAGAGCAACGGATATTCCTCTCCACAAAGGAGGGGCCACAACTGACCCTGGTAACTATCACCCCATAAGCCTGACTAGCCTGGTCTGCAAGGCTATGGAGCGCATCATCATGGAACTCATTAACAAAGACATTGGGAACATCCAAACACTTGATTCAACCCAGTTCAGCTTTGTTAAGGGCAGATCATGCCTACTAAACCTGGTTGACTTCTTCGAGACAGTCACCAAGGCCATAGATGAGGGAAAGGTGGTTCACACATCCTACCTTGACCTCGCCAAGGCTTTCGACTCCATTCCCCACTCGGGTATTACAGAAAAACTCACCAGCCTGAACATAAACCCCTACATCATGAGATGGGTTGTCAACTGGCTTACAGATAGAACTCACACAGTAAGAATAGTGGGCTCCAGGTCCGACTCTAAGCCAGTCACAAGTGGTGTCCCGCAAGGCTCGGTCCTGGGACCCCTACTGTTTGGCATATATTTCTCAGAAGTACAGGCAAACACAGGAGGACTATGGCTAACCAATTTCACTGATTACTACAAACTGGGAGCAATAATTGACTCTCCAGCTGACACGGACATCCTCCAAAAGGGCCTTACTGAGACGGACACCTGGTGACAAAGTCATGGCCTCAAGCTAAATGCCAAAAAATGCATAGTCATCCCATTTGGGAAAAATAAAACACCCATGAATTACCACATAGGTGGCAGCCCCCTTAATACAGAAAAGGTAATAAGAGATCTGGGGACCCAGTTAGATAGTAATCCCTCCTTTGACAATCTTATTGCCAAAGTAGTTAGGAAATCCTTCTATGTGGCCCATCTAATTACTAAAGGGTTCACATCTAGAAATAAAGAGGTTATAGTGCCCCTCTACTCGTCACTCATTAGACCCATCATAGAGTACAATGCCCCATTTGGGATGTACCTCACAAGACACTTCCAACAGCTGGAAAGACCACAAAAGTACCTCACCAAGAGGATTACTGGTCTCAAACATATGTCCTATGCAGCCCAAATGAAAAAACTCCGGCTGTACTCAGTGGCATATCACTTACTCAGAGGTGATCTCTGCCTGACTTACAAATCCATGTCCAACTCAGAATTGATGGACATGCTCCACCTAAAGAAATCCAAGTCACTGCGAGCCACATGCTCTAGTGAGCTAAACCTTGCCACAACAATAAATAAAACATGCTAGAGGGATAGATTCCTGTCACAGACTCTCCATGCTTTGGAACAAAATTTCAAATTACATCAGGCAGAGCCCGTCACTAACATTCTTCAAGAGAAATCTTGATGAGTGGATGGGTAACAGAAAATACACCCCTGGGATCACTTCATTGGCTCTGCTTGGCAGAGGATCAGTTAATTAATCAATGGGGCGGAGAAAGCCGACACACTCTGGCTAGGCTTATAAATGCCCTCGGGCAGATAGCCTAGTACATACCTATGAAGCTATATAATGTGGTATTGTATGTGTGGATCTGCTGCATTTATGCAAGGAAATATAGTGGGGTATTTGGACATCTGTAACACCCACATGGACTACAGCTACTCACTCCAACAGTATGTTTCCCCTAATAATCACAAGGCTGTTAAACAGTGGGGGTCACATGATATTTGGACTACTGTCTATCCCAGCAGAGCATGTGCTATTGTTCCTCCACTCCCAACACAGCAGTATTCCCATATAACTGCTTTAACAGTAACTCAGCAATGGTATATCAGCAGATCAGGCAATCTCAGAGCTGTAACATAGTGATCTAAAACACACTGTATGTCCCACATAAAGCAGAAATAGCAATGTACATATTTATGCTGTTGAATATGTGATGCATGAGTCCTCTCTGTTTGGCAGCCTGTGTGGCTCAGTAACTGGTAAGTTAGCATGAGTGATGGCATTGATGGTTCTAATCTTTTGCACATGAGGTATTATGTCTGTGTTTTCACATACTGTCATTCTGTGTGATGTGTAACATTATGAACCTCAGTCACATATTAAGTACAGCAGACAGCTGGTGAATGCCATGGACATTTTGAGTGAGGTGCAGTACTGCAGAAACAGAGCTAGATGTCAATGTCTGGAACATACCTCTCAACCTCGTAGTGCAAAAAATCTTTACAAATCCTGACAAAATGGAGGGACAAAGGCCCACAAATAGGGACATATTTTAAATACTGCTCTCATAAACTTAAAAAAGTTGCTAGAATAACAGGTTTAGTTTCAACAGACATTTTTCTGAAGGATTTGATGTCAGAAATTCAAATGTATGTCATTATATAGTGACTTCAATCCTCAGTTCATCCAAGTGATTTTGCCAGAAAACCACGAATTTTAGGAGAAACAGACCAAAATTATGAGCCAAAACTCTGGACATTCTTCGAAACTCTGGACATTTGAGAGGTATGGTAACACACAAAATCCCAGACTGGAGTACAGGTAGGTGTGGCCTGGAGTCGCTTATAAGTACTGACAGTCTCACTGGGCATGCCCAAACACTTATTTAAAATGAGCACAAATCTTTTGCCCCACTATCAGAATGGACTGTTATATATAGATATGTCTATACATACTGGCATATATGTATACATATACATCTGTCACTATCTCTCTCTCACATACATAGTATATCTATCACTATGTAGTATCAAAGATATATATATATATATATATATATATATATATATATATATATTTATATAGCTATATATATATATATATATATATATATATATATATATATATATATATATATATAGAGCTATATATATATATATATATATCACAATGATACATAGACTCTCTCCATATATCTACATAACACATATACATATCATACACACACAGCTACATTTATATATACATCCCTGTTAATTACATAAATATGTGTGTGGATGTCTGTATTGTTTAGATGCCCTAATAATAGTGAGTAAATCTGCACTATCACACATCCATACTGTTGCTCAAAGGATCCAAACTAAGGTTGCAACAGTACATAATCCACTTACCTCCATACCCCTGTCCCTGCTGGATGTCACCAAGTAGAGAGATGCAGGTGACCAGGTGGTATAATGTACAATGTTATCAATGCATGCAAGGACAGGGTACATTGTTATTGCCCACAGGTTTGCCTGTCTAACTGCAACCAGCCACATATGGAGATACTGGTAACTGTACACACATAGCTAGGATAATAACAGTTATCCCACTGCTAGAATACTAGACGCAGATAACAGTATGAAGCAATATCCCTCTGCAGACCACATATGCGGTTCAACACAAGCCTAGTTTGTGTAATGCACAAGTACTGTGCCTCCAATTACATACACAACAGACTCAACCTGTGATGTGTGTGATAAGTACTGTGATCTATAGTGTGTAAAACTAGATAGAGAGGTATTCTAATCTCACTCCAGGCTACAAGGTGTGTGTGTGTGTGTGTGTGTGTGTGTGTGTGTGTGTGTGTGTGTGTGTGTGTGTGTGTGTGTGTGTGTGTGTGTGTGTGTGTGTGTGTGTGTGTGTGTGTGTGTGTGTGTGTTTGTCCCTCAAACAACTGCTATGCCCTCATGGGCTATCCACCTGCAAAGGTTATGCACTTTTGGCCCTGCAACTTGCTGCTGGCAAACTGCCCTCTTGTTCAAGGCCTGATGATGTCATCCACCTTAAGACTGCCAGCTGAGAGAGTAATAACATACTTAAGCTGCAGTGCATGTGATAAGTACTGTTATCTAAGGTATGTAAAACTAAATTAGTAGGGCTTCTAATCTCACTCCCAGCTACTTGGTGTTTGTGTATGCCCAGAGGGCATAGATATCGTCACCTTGGTAACCTACAAATAAGTAGAGTTTTGCAGTATTTTATTTGCAGCTTGTGATGTGGCCTCCCAACAGGACAGACTACAACAAGGCCTGCTGATGTCATCAAGCATAGTATGTTCTGAACTGATAGTACTAGCACACATGAGGTGGGTTGCAGGCATCATGTACTGTGATTTGTAGTGTGTACCATTACATAGATAAGTGTTCTCATCTACATACAGCTAACTTGCACTACACGTGTACCTTGGCATGTCCTGTATGCAGTGATTGGAAGTGGTGCTAGCCTCAAGGTAGCCATGTTTGTGTGTGAGCCTGTTAGAGCAGATTGCACGCATCATGTTATGGAACCAAAAGATGTTTGAACTTCCCTAGCATAATGGCCATACAGCCCTCACAACTCATAGACATCTTTTTACCTATAGTTACAGGATCCGCATATATTGCCCCAGTCCAAGAGGGACACATGAAAACACCCTGTGTTGTGATGATGGTCACCCAGCCAAACATACAGATGGCATGTGCTGAGGTGCAGTGAGGTGCTCTGTATGCCATTAAGCAGGGTTCAGTCTCAAGGACATGTTTCAGTCTGCCAGACAAATCTCTTCCGCAAGCATGAAGTACTACCGTCACATACAATGCTAATGTGCTTACAATGAGTTATCAATCTACTATGCCTCCTACAGATAGGCAGCAAATGCAATCAAGCAGGGTCAAACATTGCCCCATATGCAAGTAAAAGTGCACCTCTGAGTAGTCTATATGCCACAGGTGAAAATGGCACTCATTGCAGATGATCCCCATTGAACACATACTGAAGATGTGAAGTGTCTTGAAGAATCATACTGCCTTGTGCAATTTCCAGCACTGCTTAGAAAAGTACATCACCAAATGGCCATTCCACTCAGATATTGGCATGCTGAGGGAAGAGTACTTGGAGGTTATGAGTATGTCACTTACAGGTGACTGTGGCCTCAGCTATGCCATATGATTCCTGGCATACCACTGTAGAGACATGGTGATCTGAGGCACAGTAGGTGTAAACCTGTGTGACCAGGTCTGTGTGCCCAGTTCACACAGCCTTGAGTAAGTACATCATGTGTTGCGACTGATGTGCTACTTACCAGGTACATAGGTCTAACTGATGGAAATTGATACAATGTATATATTTGCATGGAGTTTATGGCCATTAGTATGTCAACAGGCATGTGTTTGCAATAGCCTCTTGCAGGATAGTGACATACCACAGAGACTCTATGAGTGCTCACAATTTTCAGGCATCAGCCAACATTGTTAACCATACTCAGTCAGTAGTCACATGTATTGCGGTTGAATGGATTCAAAGCAGTAGAGGACCGAGGACTGTGCTCTGTTGAGCACTGCTGCTTACATATCAGCTATTGGAGGTGGATGTCCCTATGCTGCGTATGTGTGCCAAAAATGGGCCACTTAGTGACCCTTACAATAACAGCATCATGGATGCCTAAGTGGGTGCTTTGTAAATGTTGTCTGAGTAGGGGATACAGTCAGACAGCTTGGGTCAGTCTGGGGCATTGTATGCCCTGATGTATCCTCACCCTGGTCCATGGTGACTGCCTCGGAAATGTCCAGCACATGTAACAGTCATGCTCCCCGTCACACATCCTAACTGTGTACAGTCAGCTGTGTAAAACACATATATGTGTGTGCTGATCAGCTCCATTATGATCCCCCACTACAGATATGGATACTCAGACAAAGAGGTGTATAGTTATGATGGTCAGTGGATGCACCACCTCTGTGCAAGGGTATAACAGTTGCCATTGACCACTCAGCAGGTGTGTAGTATCGTTATACTTGCAAGGCTTTCCCAATGGTGTTACTCATCCTTGTCAGAGCACATGTGGGATGCAGCCTGGAATGTTAGCATGTGCAATAGATGTTGTGCATCTTCCAATGAGAGGCTAGTTATGAACTGCTCTGTAAATATGGATGTTATGGGACATGTTGTAGGAATGTCATGTGCCACATGTGGTGGGGACAAGGGAGTGTAGTTGATGCAGACAGTGTGATTGTACAGGTTAAGTATGAGTACAGACCCATCATATGTGGCATCATGATATATGAGGTTATCGACAATCTAGGCCTGTCCTTTGATGTACACATGTAACTACACTTTGTGTTGTGGTTCTGCTTTGTGTGGGTGGCTACTTTTGTCACTTACTGTGTCTACACAACATCACAACAACACTATGTGCTTCTTTTAGCTGAGGAGGTAGTGCCTCCATTTTAAGAGGGGTACCCTCACCCCAAATGTCATGCAGCACTCTTCACCTGTTATTGTACAGCCTGCTAATGACAGTTGACAACCATCATCATCAGAGTCTGAAGAGACACTGACATCAGGTTGTGTATGAAACAGACACCAACCCCCCCCCCCCAGTCACCTGTGATAAGAAAGAAAAAGGCGGTACATGAATAACTCCACTACTGCATAGGAAAAATCCACCAATGCTCATAATAACAAAGGTCTACAACTGGATTAGCGGTCAAACATTTTTCTTCCCCACTTTCATCCAAAAAAGACTTTCTCGGAACAAAATACACATTTAACTCAAGACCTTTATAACAATCATTTCAAGTAAATCAAGTAAAACTTGACCAGTAAAATTTACCTTTTGATTAATCAATATGAAACTATACCTGATAAAACAACACATAAAAACCCAGTACACCTATCTTAACAAATATATCGAAATACACATTTCACTGCCTAATTTATTTTCCTTTCATCCTTTTGTTTTTTAAAAGCCATTTTACAGTAATTGACTAATTTAAACCAGGAGGCTTGTATGCTCTTAACTGTCACTGCCAAAGTGTTTCATTTTGTTCAGCTACACTCCTGTGATTTAACCCTCTAAGATCCTTAGGTACTTTTTCCAGACTGGAAAATAAAAATATTCTACTCTGTTTAGACAAGAAAGTATGTTTAAATAGGGCATTATTCTGGCCCTTAACTTTAATAGAATATAAATGTTCCTTAACAAAATAGTGTCATGCTTACCAGGAGCAGGACCACGGCCTTGGCCAAAACCTGACGGACATGTGAAAACTTGAGGGTGAGGTAATGTCAGTACCAACGCATGTTGCAGCACAAGGTAATACATCCATATATCTCACATTTACAGTAGTACTATGTTACTTGTTGTATTGGTCACATTCTGAGTATGAGAGTACAACTGAGGTTAAAACTTCCCCGCAAAGAACAAAGATCTGACACCCACATAAAATTATGTACAGCCTGACACAGTGACTGCTATAGTATTACAATGGTGTTAACAGTAAACCTACCTGCATGCTCCTTTGCTGTGGAAACTCAGGCACCCATCTCCACAATGTATAGTGTGATGGATGCCTGGGAGCTGCCATGTGTCCCTAGGTTCACCCAGAATTCCTCAGTGGCTGTGAGTGGTTGTTCCACTGCAGGTCCTCCACCAGTGATGGCATGATCCCTGGTTACATCAGCTGCCCTTATTCGTGCAGCATTGATCATGTCCATTGTGCAGTGTCGAACCTACTCATATATCCTGCCTTGATGGCCCATGCCATTCACATCACAGACAAGGCCTGCCCACAATGCAGCCTGCTGTTACCTGTTCTCCCTCCGGATAGCAGGATGTGATGATGTCGCTTTAGTCCTTCCAGTATAATTCATTTTCCGCATCAGAGAAGGGTACATGGGATCTAGGGTACATGATTCCTGAAAGACAACAAAAGGGGGACACATTACAAGATGACATACATGGAGGGACACTAAGTAGAGATACAGTGCAGCAAGGGCAAAATGGCTGGCACTATCCACTGCTTAATCACACATGTCATACTCCACAGTGTGCACACATACTAAGTGTGTGTATACAACTGAGATAGTAGCAATATTCAGGTATTCCCATGTGTGTCATGACAAATACTGCTGTATGATCCTTCACCCAACACTTGAGTCTATTGTGGTGTGTCCCCTATGGGAACCCCCCCCCCGATAATATGTCATAAGAACAGTGCCACACAAATAGCAGTGTACTATTACAGCCACTATAAAGGGACAGTCTAACGAGACCAGTGTGCCACACTGACAAATGACAATGCACCCTTGATGTATTGTACATCTTGTGTTGGTGTAAGACAGCTGGAGATCAATGACATGTCATTATCATAGGTCTAAGACAGGCTTAATGCTGTAGTCCCTATTCCCTGTAAGTCTATTCATCCATCTGCATCCTGTTGTACACAAAATCTATTACATACCTGATGGAGTGCAGTACTCCTCCGTTGATATGTGGTGATAATAAAGTTATCATAATGGCGTGCTCTGTGTGAGGAAAGTCTCATACGGAGTGGTTTCCCCTAGCCAGCTGCTTGCCTTTTAAACATGCTTCTCATCAGCAGGTGACTGCCTCTAAACCAGTCTGTAGGACTGAAATGGTAATTGCAGCCAACACAGCTGATTTGCACTATAATCAGCCAATGACATGCAACCACTGTACAATATATAAGGCCATCATGTAGATTAGGGCCCCTTTCTGATATGTTGTGCTGGACATTACTGGGGTGAGGAGACTACATCATCACAGAGGGTAGGTCTATAGCAGAAACCTTTACTTAGAGATTTATATGCTACAGGCTACAGCTGCAGGTAATAGACATAGGCAGAGAGTGTGAACACTTTTTAGGACAACAAACTGTAGGAGTAACTGTGGGAGCTGTGTCAGCCTTGTTGTAGAGGCAGAACCAGAGTGAGGATATCCTTTCCAGTCCAATGAAGGCATGTGTTAAGGTAAGTATGTTTGTTAATGGTATCACAAACTGAGGACTAGGCAACATGTTTGGTGTGCCCTTGTGTAAGATGGGGGAATAAATATAAGAATATGTCCACTATTTGGGCAACTGCCAGGCCATGTATTGCAGTCTGGTAATAATTTGCAGTGTGTATGAGGGCAGGCATTGTTACAAGCAGGGAATTCCAATGTGTGTGTTACCTGTCCAGCTGTGATAATCTGCACAGTGACTTTGTAAAGATTGTGTGGTGCACGCTGATATTAGTGGCCCTTATTACCTGTGTTGACATTCTTTGTGAATGCATATTAATGCATGATGTGACACTTTATGCACATATAGTTTTGCTATAGGGATATGTGAAGTGTGTTCTTATCTGCAGCCCTGTGACTTCCATCAGTGAAAAGCAGACATGTCATTTGAAATGTATTGTGTGGATAAAGAGTGTGTGACTCAGTCATAAATTGCTGCCTTCATAATACTGTGCATTCACTTCTACACACCACTGGACTTGAACCCAGGACTGTGTGTGGCAAAGTCTACTGTTTACAAGGCGATTAACAGACTGAGCTACCAAGTCACTGCTACAGCAGGTGTATTTGCAAGATATATGTGCACACATACAGACAGTGACATGCATTTTCTACATCCATCAGTATGCTCATGGCTTTATATGGATGTATGTGTGCAGCAGGGTCCCAGCTGAACATATATTTTGCCATTAATGCTTTAGCAGCTGTCTTTCTACATGTTGCTGCTGAAGGGCACATTTACCTGCTATCACAGGCTTCCATAACTGCAGTTGTGGTGCTGCGGTAGTGTTGTCGCCTCACAGTAAGACATTGTCCTGTTAGATTCTCGGCTAGAGCATCTTCTGTGTGGAGACATGCATGGATGGGCGTACCTACATTGAGGGTTGTGTATCAGAACTGGCAACTCGGCATGTAAAAATCTACTGCCAATCATTAGCGGACCAGAGTTCCGCTGTGGTGACTGCTAACAGGGAAAAGCTGAAAGACAAAACACAACAACAGGCTTCACTTACATCCATTAATATGTCTTTGGATTTCTAGTGGTGTACTATTTCACTAGAGTCCAAAGTACATCCACTTTTTTAATCTTTTTAACTTAATTACTTTTTAATCAAGTTTGTGTGGTGCGGCGCGCAGCTCTGCTGAAACATGACTGTAACTGGCAATTACTATGTTTTCTTTAAACCACCTCTTTTAATTAAGAGTTGTGTGGTGTGGCAGGTTAATGCAGTGGTCTGCAGGTGCGACAGTATTGGGTTCGACATATGGGACAAGCAGGTGTTTATTCTGTAAGTGTGTATTACAAGTGTAAAAATACTTATAGTCAATAAAGCTTTATTTAGCTGAGCTTAGCGGAGCTGCACAATGCTGAGTGCTGTGCATTAAAAAAATGGACAGATAGGAAAGTGGTGAAATGGGGTGCAAGCAGAGGGAAAAACATAGTGAAAGGCAAGTAGGGATGTGCAGGAAGGGTGTACAAAAAACATTGCTATCCATTTTTTATACAACAGCAACTGTGCACCTTGACAGAATTTGGACATGACTTTGAACTCTCAACCCAAGAGAGAGGGGTGATAACAACATAACTGTATTGTCAAGCCAATTGGACTAAATTATGTGTGTCCAGTGGACACGTGTGTGAAATGGAGAGCTATGTATGGGATGATATTTGTTTTTTGGGACAGGTGCCCTTTTTATTTTTTTTAAGGAGAGTGTGGAATGTTGGGGAAATGATACAGGTAAGTATGGGGGAGTTAAGTTGGGTAGGTGAGGATGCATTTGCAGACAGACAAAACAGGCAAGACAGTACACAGGGGTGGTGTGTGACACATGAGGGGGTAAACACCTTGGATAGGGAGGGTGTTGTGAAATCCAAGTCCCATTTGCCTCCAAATGGCAGCAGTATGACTCACATCCCTACCCATGGGACTGTCAGCACTGCTCTTTCACTCTCCCAAGGGTGGCAGTGCTGATGACTGGACACCAGGGTGAGGCTGTCCCACCAGGTCATCCAGCATGCCCTCAATCTGGTGCAGGCAGGGGTTAAACCCATGGTAGACCCTCCTGTACACCAAGACTAGCAGCTCATCACAGGTGACAAAACCCCCTCCACCACTGTTCCCAGAGGGGAGCCGGGCCCCGTCCTGTGGGATGATACTACCTGATGCAGCAGGTAGTGCAGCGACAGCAGAGGGGGCACCACTGGTCTGGGTCCCAGATGTGCTGGAACCTGGTTCCATGGCCGGTTTAGGCAAGGAAGGCAGATCAGCCAGAAATGGCCTACCCTGATGTGCTGTGGTAAATGAGGTGTAGCAATAAGTTAAGGTTAGTAACAACCAAACCATTGTTAGTATTAACAGAATGGAACATCATTTTAATTAATCCAACTACATATTAATGTATATTATGTGTACCACAACAGTAAATAACATAACAGTCAGTGTGGTAACAGCATGCCAGTAAGAAGTAAACCATAAAGTCAACAAAATAGTTAGTTTAACAAAATATGTTAATAGTGAATCATAATAACACATAACAGTAACACACCACATTTTGCAAAAATATAGTTAAACAAAATATATTAATATAAAATCGTAATAATAAATAACAATAACAAATAAATTAAGATACTGGGTGGGGAAAGAGAGACAATCCATTACTGACAATGTAGGTTATATCCCTGCAAACACTGATAATAAGTACTCTACAGGTCTACAGGCATGTAGTGTCAGATCTAAGTACAGTGACTACAATTTTTCTATAGCTGATGTAGCACATACATACCTCTCAGGCTGTTAGCATGGTCCAATATGGGCTGACCAATAACAAATATAGGTGCACAACTACACAGAACACTTTCACATAATGCAGACTTCTATAACTACCAAGGTGTTCTGTAAGTGGATTTGGTAATACATTGCATTCCAGATAATCATTTTTTTGGTAACCCTGTGACAGATTAGAAATGAAATCATGACACATGAGAGACATGTTTGTGTACAGTACATAAACTAGACATCTGTCATGCCTTAGTTGGCAGGCATGGGAATAGAACCTAATAGCTGTGACTGCAGAGGACATCTGCAAAAATTAATAATTAACTGAAGTAGCATAGTGCAGACATGCCAGGAATATAGCCATTCTAGAATATGTAGCCTGTTGTATTTAGGAATCAACAATGCTGCTTAACACTTTATTGGTATTGCTGATAAGTGTCTGTGAAATGTTAGCACAATCATATCTGTTCATAACATGGGCTACCGCAACCATATACCATTTGTTCCTGGAGTGGGAGAAAAATACAGTATTTTGTGATTGAAATCATTTTGCTTTCCGGAACTATTATAGTGCTATACTTGACTGCAGTGACAGTAGAACACAAATGCATGGAATATGGCCATACTGCATTTACTAAAACAGATTTCCGTAGGAATCAACAATGCTGCGTAAGACTTTATTGGTATTGCTGATAAATTTCTGTGAAGTCCAGGCAATATCTGCCCATAGAATGGGTTACCTCACCCATATACCTTTATTACATAAAGTAGGAGGAACAGAGACCATTATGTGACCGATAGTGGCCTGGCGACAGCCTTGAACTGTACTACGATTTAAACAATACAGTTTGCAGGCCATTAGTTTTGCATTCTACAACTATTACAGTGTTACACTTGACTGAGCAACCTTACCATAGACAAGCAATGTATACAGCTCTACTGCAATGGTTATGACAACACAATTCTGCTGTACTCCATTTTGCTTACTGTTATTGGTATTGTTTATTGTTTATTGCAATACAGTTATTATTGTTAATTTATTGCACTACAGCTCTACTTGCCCATTTAATGCACTAAGAGTTTATGGTGTATACGTTATTGCAGTAAATGCTTTACCCTTTCTTGCTTATTCACTACAGTTAGCATAATAAATCCATACATACCATACTCACAGCACAACATGGCCAGGCACCTGGCATGGGACTCGACATTGCAAGCCCTCTCAGCTGCAGCTGTTAGAAGAGAAGCACACCATTATGCATAACAATTTTGCATACATTCAGCTTGCATATTGGTAAAACAAAGGAAAACATACTTACATATGTGTAAGGCATTCCCAGCTCTGGCTTCTTCGACCCAGGTGTCCAAGTTTCCCCCCTTTTCTCCTCTTCAGGTTGTCATTATGGTAATGACATTGCTCACCTTTGTGGAGGATGCCAGTAACACAGGTGAGTTCCTTAGCCAACTGGCCCCAGGCCTCTGCCTTACACTCTAAGCCCTGGAAACTGCCATGCAGCAGTCTGGGTTCATGATTTTTTACCAGAAGCCCAATAAAGTCCCTGGACTCCTGAACACTTCATCTCTGTACCCGAAAGCATGCACCTTCACCAGCATTGCCTGCTATATCACCAGTTGATCAGACTCCAAAGACTGTTGCAAAATTCCCATCCTAAAATAAGCTGCTTTCCCACCCTTACACATCACTGAGCAACATTCAAAAAAGCACAGCATTGCTTAACATTGTGCAAACTAGCTAAGTGCAGCTAAGCAGTGTGAAAACTTGCACAACTGAGATTTTCACTAAGCTTTGCACCACGCAAACAAAAGTAGCCATTAGCATGTTTAAGCAGTGTTCAGCAGAGTGCAGCAGTGCCATATTTCACAATTTGTTTTTTTTTAATTAAACATATATAATAAATTAAATTATACACATATTTTAACTGCTACAGTCTCTAAGCCAGGACCTACTAAACATTAGGCTGTATCTCTACTCATTTAGCTAGTTGGATATTATGAAACCTAGTATACCTTCAGATATACTACTGGGCTACCTGTTAGCATTGCTAAGCACCATAGCACACCATGCAAGCATGATTAAATAGACCCATACATAAATAATTAATTACATCTGGTTTCTATTTTTAGATATCTAACAACTGTCAGCTATGTATGTATGAGTGCTGCTCAGCTCTGTGGCACTCTGTGCCATGCTGAGCAAGCAGCAATTAAAAAAAAAAAACAGAAAAAAGCAAAAATACTTAAAATAAGAAAAATACATACTTATGATAATTAATCACATCCGGTGTCTATTTTTAGATGCCTGTCAGGTGTCAGTTGCCTATATGTGAGCACAGCTTGGCATTACTGTGCTATGTGCCATACAAACATACAAAAAATGGAAAAAAATTAAAATAAAATATTACACGTTTGACCCAATTCACAGCATTTCGACAGATGTGGGGAGCAGTAGAGGGAGCCTCACCCTGTATGCATCCACAACCTGGGGTAGCCTCTAGGCTTCTCCTCACACAGATTCAATATCCTTGTTTCTATGCTCTCCCTCAGCAGTGCACCATCATTAATATGCATGGTGCACTGCGAAGGGGGGGGTGTGACTGTGTACATTCTGTGTAGGCTGTACACAGTGCCTACATGTATTTTATTAAATCCTGGGGCATGTTTTCCAGTTATTGTAAACAGTCATTATTTGCATAAAGATATTGTTCTACATTCATATGCCTTTATGTCCTGAAGTTAAAATTGTTGATTATGGATTGCACAGAGCAGAAATGACAGATGAACGTATAAACATGGACCACTAAAGTGAGTATGGCAAACTGCAGTTCAAATTTAAGAAAAGTAATATTTCATATAAGAGAACACTTTTACTAATTTATCTACACATGAAAGTGAGGAGCTATGAGAAGATCTTCAACTACAATTTTAAGAAAGATATCAGCAAGAATACATGAATCATCATCTGCTTTTGGCTGTTCCCATTAGGGGTCACTACAGTGGATCATCTGTTTCCATTTCTTCCTGTCATCTGCGTCATGCTCTTTCACACTAACCACCTGCATGTCCTCTCACATCCATAAACCTTATCTTAGGCCTTCCTCTTTTCCTCTTACCTGGCAGCTCCATCCTTAGCATCCTTTTCCCAATATACCCAGCATCCCTTCTCAGCACATGTCCAAACCAATGCAATTTTGCCTCTCTTACTTTGTCTCCAAACTGTCCAACCTGAGCTGACCCTCTAATATATTTATTCCTAATCCTGTCCATCCTAGTCACACCCAGTGCAAATCTTAACATCTTTAACTCTGCCACATTCAGCTCTGACTCCTACCTTTTTGTCAATGCCACCATCTCCAACCCATATAACATAGCTGGTCTCACTACCCTCTTTTAGACCTTCCCTTTCACTCTTACTGGTACCCGTCTGTCACAAATCACTCCTGACACTCTTCTCCACCCATTCCACCCTGCCTGTACTCTCTTCTTCACCTCTCTTCCACACTCACCATTACTCTGAACGGTTGATCACAAGTACTTAAACTCCTCCACCTTTACCAGCTCTACTCCCTGCATCCTCGCCATTCCTCTACCTTCCCTCTCATTTACACACATATATTTTTTTAGCCCTGCTGGCCTTCATTCCTCTCCTCTCTAAAGCATATCTCCACCTCTTCAAGGTCTCCTCAACCTGGTCCCTACTCTCACTACATATTACAATGTCATCTGCAATCATCATAGTCCATGGGGCCTCCTTCCCGATCTCATCTGTCAACCTGTCCATCACCACTGCAAATGCAAAAGGGCTCAGAGCTGATCCTTGATGTAATCCCACCTCAACCTTAAACATATCTGTCACTCCCACCGCAGTCCTCACCAATGTCACACTACCCTCTTACATATCATGTACCACTCTTACATACTTCTCTGCCACTCCCGACTTCCGCATACAATACCACAACTCCTCTCTAGGCACCCTGTCATATGCTTTCTCTAAGTCCACAAAGACACAATGCAACTCCTTCTGACCTTCTCTGTATTTCTCCAACAACATTCTCAGAGCAAACATTGCATCTGTAGTACTCTTTCCTGGCATGAAACCATACTGCTGATCACTAATCATCACCTCCTTTCTTAACCTAGCTTCCACTACACTTTCCCATAACTTCAAGCTGTGACTGATCAATTTTATCCCTCTGTAGTTACTGCAGCTCTTCACATCACCCTTATTCTTAAAGATAGGTACCAAAACACTTTTTTCCACTCCTCGGGCATACTCTGACTTTCCAAAATTTCATTAAACAAACTGGTTAAAAATTCCACTGCCATTTCTCCTAAGCACCTCCATGCTTCCACTGGTATGCCATTTGGGCCAACAGCCTTTCCATTCTTCATCCTCTTCATAGCTGTCCTTACTTCCTCCTTGCTAATCTGTTTCACTTCCTGATTCACTATCCCCACATCATGCAACCTTCTCTCTCTCTCATTCTCTTCATTCATCATCCCTTCAAAGTACTCTATCCATCTACTCAACACACTGTCCTCGCTTGTGAGTACATTTCCCTCACTATCCTTTATCACCCTTACCTGCTGCACATCTTTCCCAGCTCTGTCGCTCTGTCTAGCCCATCAGTACAGGTCCTTTTATATGAATGTAGTAATTAAATAACTAGTTATAGTACCAAGGGGTCTAACCACTGACATAGAAAGGCCAAGCTCTATCTAAGGCTAATTCCTCCATCCACTATCACACGGATGACGTAATGACACATAATACATCTAGTGGATAATACTGCAGCTGTTTAGGAAGTACAAGATACAGCAAGTCATAGCCATACGTATAGTGTACTGTCACCTGTTAACTTATTCCTTAGCTATAAATATAACCAAGTGAAAACATGGGGAAAGCATTTTAAATGTGAATGAAACTAATTAGTTCACATTAATTTAGTACCAACAGTTACCTGAAGAGCAGGGTGCCCATTTCAAATGTTTTTCTTTAGTACTCAAAATTTGAAATCTTGTACTCAGATCAGAGGTGTATGTAGTCATTAAGTTGTCCTGTTTTAGAGAAATATGAGCACAAACATCCAGGAACCATGCAGGAAGGCTTTATTTATCAACAATATCAAAACTAAAATATGTATAAGTCTTCCTATGTAGCTCCTGCTCATTTATGACCATATTTCTGTGGATTTTTGAATTCTGATCAGGATTTACTCGCTAGAAACAGTTTTAGCGGGGGTGGTTGTGTATATTTGAGAAAGCAGCAGACAATTTTTAATCAAGAGCAGGACAAATGTGTGCTTTTATCTGTGCCCAATTTAACCAGCATATTTACAGCGAAAAGAGGTGTTCCTATCAGTGGGGAGATATTCTACTAGGGTAGTCTGTGTTTTAAATTAGCTAAAAAGTGCTTTTTTGCTACTACTTTGTGATATTTTATGAACAAAATTAAGGCAACCTTTGCTTTAACTTTTGGATTTTTTTTAATTTGTGTCATACTGCCAGCCCAGCTATCTGGAATTTTGTAAATAATTCTATATCATTTGTGAATATTGATATGATTTATACAGAACTTTATGTTATGTACTGAGCTAAAATGTAACCACAGCATGCCCTGCTGGCTTAGAATAGAAATGTATATAAACTACTGTAATTCTGTAACTGTGTATGTTTTAACAGTAGAAACTGGGACATAAAAGGTCAACTTGCAAAACTTCAAGAAAATAAGTTGAAATTAAATTGTTTTACAATTGTGCTATAAACGTTCTCTCTCAGTTTCAGTGTAGCAGATACATTGTCTAGAGCTAGACATTTTTTGTATTGCCTTGGAATAGAAGTAATTACTAGGTTTGAGATTCAGAAGTGTTTCATTGCTTTATGACTTCCTAGCAGCTGCACAGCTCTGAGCAAACATCTGAAGGTCATGTATGTTTCACACAGAGATGTTAAATGTTGGATACTGGGAGTAGCTTAAGAACTAAAGCCAGGTAACAAAAAGTGATGTCAACCAAGCTAACCCAGCAAATAATATCTGATATTAAGAACTCTCTCAGAGAGAGACTGTGCATTTTGTATTTTGTCTTTGCCCTGGAAACAACCACTCATTACCACCTTCTGCACTTGCCTTGCTGTAAGTAAGTTTCTAGGGCATAGTAACTCTTTTTAGATTCAGATAGGAATATAGTAAAGATTAGTTTAGATTTTTTTTGCATTTATTTGAGACTGTCCTGCAATATTGTTTTAAATATTTTATGTTATTTTGAACTCTGAAGTTACTGTGTTGATTTAATGACTATTGCCTTATTCTTTTATTATTTATTATTAAATATATTAAACCTATTGTTGTGGCTAATATTTGTGAGACATATTTAAGCTCTTAGCAGTCTTGCATATCTATTTGGTGACACTGTACAGGCCACTCCTAAATAGCCTTGCTCTTGGTCAGACTACCATTTGGATTAATAGTAGCATTATACAGTAGGATTGGAGACCCTTTGTTATGTAGCTGATAGGAGTGGTTGGTGGCAGTGGAAACTACCTTATAGTCTGGGCAGAAGGCAGCATAGCTAATACACCTGTTCCAGCCTTTCCCAGGAGTGTGTGTGTTTGTATATAAATCAAACTTCAAAGAGAGAGAGAGAGAGAGTGTGTGTGTGTGTGTGTGTGTGTGTGTGTGTGTGTGTGTGTGTGTGTGTGTGTGTGTGTGTTTGTGTCAGCTACTTGGGCAGGAACACAAAGCACTGGTTGGACAGAGAGGGTGATGGAGATTTTGGCTTGGCCCCACAGCTGAGATCTCAACCCTATAGCTGTGCCAGTGGGAAGTCTTTCAGGGGATCTGGAGAAAGCAGGAAAAACCAGCCCCAGACTGACTGTGGTCTCTGTGTGCTCGTAAGGGAAATTGTACTCTACTGTGTGTCTACTTGTCATCCTCCCATTGTGTATGTCTCCCACTGTTGCCAGAGGTGAGGACTGAGGCTTCTTGATTACTGGGCCAGTGCAGGGGTGTCACAATTTGTATTATAATTATTAGCATACCTAATGCAAATGTCATTAGACTTAGTTGTCAACTAACCTGGTTTGAGACAAATGCATAATAAAATCATAAATAAATTGTGCTGTTAAAAGAGTAAAACCCACTATTTATCCAGCCACAAAAGTGTGTTTTTTTCATTCATATAAAACAATGCCAAACAATTAGATGAAGGCACTAAAGGCAGCAGTGTCTCCATATTTGCAAAAAAGCACTTCACCAATAGACTAGTTAGACAAGATAATAACCTGGAACTCCTCCATGCCCAGCTTACCATTAAGAAGAAATCATATAGTTAGCTATAGTATTGTGCTCTGTATTCCTCTCAGCCCAAAATTCCTAATTAACTTGTAAGGATACTCTGTGCATTAAGCCAAAAAACTTCCTCATAGGAGACTTCATCTACCCCTCCATTAACTGGTACACATATCTATCCTCTAACATGTATGCCCAGAGATTCTGGACTTAAGCAATACAAACTCTCTAGACCATTTAGTCCACTCCCCAAACAGGTGATAAAATATTGGACTTGCTCCTCAGCAATATGGGACAGATTTGTTCTTTACCAGCTGTAACTCTCTCCCTGGTCAAATGGGACCACAAATCAGTTACATTTACCTTAATGCTGAAGCCAGAAGAACCTCCCGTCTGCTATCACATGAATGGAATAATGACAGTTACAGTTGGTGAAGGCAGAGATTATGTCAAGTCTAATCTACTGAAAGTGAGTAAATTCAGATCCCCTTCCAACCTGATAACCCCACTACTTATGTGGAATCCTTAACTGTCAAATATACACATGTAAATAGCTGCAGAGATGAATCTGTCTCCCTCCAAAGTAAATACAATGGCAAATTCAAAAATAACCTCTGGTATGGAACCCAGATATATGTATTTATTTGTTTATTTTTGTTGGTTTATTTATTCATTTATTTGTTTATTTATTTATTTTTACTATCTGTTGACTGGGTAGATAGGCTTCTTTAGTGACCCTTTTTAGCCATGACCTGGGCTCCATAGCACAGGGCAAATATAAAATTATTAAAAGACAGCAAATTATGCAAGGATATAACAGAAAATGGAACAGCATTACACAGATGACTAAACCAACTCTATAATAAAATAAAAAGCTCATTGCACATAAAAATAAATGTAACTCACAAGATGCAAAAACAGTTGTACTAAACTTACTAGGGAGCTCTGGACCCTGATTAAACTGATTAAAGTCAGATATTGGGCAGAAAATTGTCATGCAGGCAAATTAAACCTTTTTTAACTATGTTAGAAACCTTAGAAACAACACCCAGCATTGTGCAGAGCAAATAGTAGCTATGACATCCTCAGACCCAAAGGACATAGACAATGTACTAGCAGATAAATTAGCTGTAATTTCATCCACATCCTACATTTATAGATCTCATACCCACATCTAATCCTCCTCCTCAAATCTCCATGAACAAGTTCTCAAGGCACTATCCAAGGCCTGGAACACTGCTTCTGTGGGATCTAATAACATACTGGATTGCTTATTACCCAGCCTGAAACAGGACCTGGCATACCCTTTGTCAGCCTCCAAACAAGATTTGTGCCATATGAATGGAGGACAGTAACTGTGATCACCTTGTACAAAGGTGGTGCATCAATGGACATGGGAAATTCAACTCATAAGTCTGACCAGCATCATCTGTTGGGTTATGTAAAATTTTGTTATGGAATTAATAAATAAAAACATAGGGAACCTACAAACTCTTGACCCAAACCATTTCTTAGTGGTTAAGGGCAGATCCTGCCTACTTAACCTGGTTGACTACTTCAACAAGGTTACTGAACCAATGGATGAGGGAATATCACTTCATATGGCATATCTGGACCTCACAAAGGCATTCAACACCATCTCATACTTGGGTATTATAGATAAACAACACTAGCTTAATGTTAAACTTTATGTTATACACTGCACAGCAAATTGGTCTTAAACAGAACCCAGAAAATTTGGGTGTGCTGCTCTACATCCTCCAAAAAAAATGTCACTAGCAGTCTACCCCAGGATTCGAGCCAATGTTCCTTGACATTTACTTCTCAAGGTCAAAGCTACTAAGAGTTTATAGCAGGTGACTGTAAGCATGGTGTCATTATAAACTCCCCAGAGGACACCAAGGTCCTCCTAGAGGGCTTTTGTCAAACAAATAGCTAGTGTCAAAAGCATGGGGTAAAGCTGAATGCCAAAGAATGTTTAATAGTATCCTTTGGCATGTAAGGAGTCCTTTGTAACTATCACACTGACAACACAACAGTGAAAACTGATCCATTTGTTAGTGACCTCGAAGCCTATGTAGACAACAAACTGCTATTCAATCACTATGCATCCATTATAGTAAGTAGATGCTTTTATTGATAATGCTTATCAGCATCATATTTTATCATGTTGTATTTAACAGTAGTGTGTTTTCTGATAAGTGAGGAATGAACTTGGACAAATACTGTATAATGCTTAAGAGCTGTATAATAGATGTCTTCACTGTAGGTTTCTGTATATCCTGTATGCTATACCCTAATTAGCTTCTAGCCAAAGAATGTTAATCATCAAGTCATGCCCCATGCATTTCAAGGAATTGTTACATATCTAGCATTCAACTCTACTGAACTTCTGACCACAAAACCAAAGACAGTCGAACAATATTATCAGCTGTCTGTCATGTTCTTGCTTTGGAGTATCCCAGGGTAAGTACATTGTCTATTATGTTGACTATTACATCTAGGCCTTCAGCTATAGTTGCTGCTGCCATCTGTAACATGACAAAGTTAATAAGATCTCAAAACATCACCCTAGGAATTTGTAAAAGTCCTAGAGTGTAATTAAACTATAAAGTTTTGTTCTGGGTTCAGCTAATCTTGTTAGATATTAATTATGTTGTAAATATGCTGAAAGAAAAAGTTTGCTTGAATATATGTATAGAGTTTATAATGTGCATTCATACTATATGTATAACAGATAGGCTTCTCTTCACAGCATCAGAAAATGCCTAAGAAAGCAATACTGGAAACAAGCATTACATGATTTTCCCATGTTTGTAGAACAAATATCAATTAACAGACATCCTTTTTTATAAATTCAGCAATATGTGATGTTTTTCCAGTAGGAACAGCTTACACAGATGTTTCCTTTCAGAATGGCATCCTCACATCAGCAAAAGTGCTTAAATCACAAAAGGACAATAGAAAAGTCTATAAACAGACATTATGTGACTTCCCATAGAAGGCCAGAAAAATATACCAGGAGGAAATACCAATCTCTTGTGTGCGTGACTAGTTCTGTATATAGCTATTGTAGTAATTCAGTTATGTGAGAGAAGGACAGAGAGAGGTATTTTGTAGAAGTCATCATTCATATCTGTAATGAAGGAAAACTTTGTAAATATATACTACAAATCTGACAGACTACGTGTGGTTTGTTATAAAATAAGTTATCTGTAACTGTGCTTATAGCTGCAAAATATATTTCTTTATCAGTGTGCAATTTGAAAGGCTTGGTGCTTTAAACAGACTACAGATGGAGTCATGCAAAGCTATGTGTCTCTGATTCAGCAGTAAACAGCACAGCAAGACTGTGTGTCTTAAGAAGACTTCAAATCCCACGGCAAGCAGCAGCAGTAAGCAAAGTAAGCAGAGAGCAGCTCAATATAATTTTTCAATGGTGATCCTTTGACAATGTTCCTAGCCTGTATCCAAAAACAGGGGGAGTGAATGGGTAATGTCACTCCTGTAAAAGCACAGTAACGTTTATGTGAAGTACTTCAGATTTCTACACTTTTCAACAGTTTGTAGCAATACAGTTTAATAGACGTCTAAATCCGGTGAGACTGCATTGCAGGAAGGTGGAGCAGTTCCATAAATTCTCCAGAAAAGGTGTAAGTTGTAAGACTGAATCTGCCAGTTTTGCTGTACCAACTTCACAAGTGACTACAGAAACTTTTCAACCATCTACAGTAAAGCAGCTTGGCCATCTGCCTGTCTGTTGACTGGTAAGAAAATTATTCTGTGTTACATACAGTATGAATGCCATAGAGGTAATAATAATAACAGAATAAATGTATATACAGCATATTAGCAAATGTAAAACCTTATTAGGGCAAGTTAATAGTAAGGCATTATGCAAATGGATTGCAATTTGCTAGTAAGGCATTATGCAAATGGATTATAATATTTGACTGGTATCTGAAATAAAATCATGTGTGGTATAAAAATGTTTATTGTGTGTACAATGTCATAAAAATACAGTGCATGACATTATCCAAAGGTTAGACTGTAAAGACAAAAAATGTAAAGGTAAAGAACCAAGAAAAGTTAATATGTTGACATTATATTCAAATGTTAGACAGTTATGTTCTGTCACCAGATGTAAAAGGTTTATTTCAGAGTTGCAACAAAAGGGATGCTAGTATGTTTGTTTGTTAGTGGCCTGATGAAGATTCGTTGAAAGCGCTAGCCCTGTGTTCTAATTATTTTAATAAACGTGGTTTCTACTGGACGCTTGGATTTATTTTTACATGCTGGCTGCGTGTTTTTTCTACAAGCTATTGCCCAGTGGATGAGTAGGTTCGAATGAACACTCTATGGAAAAAATAAACAACAAGGGTCTAAAATAAAGCTAGAGGAAAAAATATCTCATTTCTTCTTGACAATACTCTTTTAGGGAGAGGAAAAAACAGGTATTAGTGTATTTAAAATACTGGTAAACTGGATTAAACCTGACAGGATAAGATATTTTACAAGTTGTTAATAGCTATCATAATGGTTATTATTGTATTGTTTAGAATTAAATTGTATTTACAACCTGTTAAATTGTAAAGCTATACAAGAGATGGTTTAAAAAACAAGAGATGATTTAAAATTGCTTTAATAAAGCTATACAAGAGAGAATAAAGATAAGCAAAAATGCATAAATGTTTCTAATAGCAAGAATGGTCACTATTTCAATATGTTTTTGACAAAACAATGTTGGTATAAAAAAGCATGACTATTTTAATTGCTGAGTAAGTAGTGTAAAATAACATGACATATGCATTTGGTGCCAGTTCCACTAGATATTTCTAAAGAGACATAAACATTTTCCAAGATTTTGCTCAATATTAATGTTATTAAATTTGTAAGATTAGACTAAATGTACTTTACAGTCTTTGTATGTACAAATGTAGAAAATTTCAGTACAAATGATAGTCTTTGTATGTACAAATGCAGAAAAATTCAGTACAAATGAAATTAATGTCTAGTAATAAATATGTGTTAAAAAACATGTTTTAAATAAAAAATGGGTCCAGGGTACCTACTAGATTGAAATGCATAAATAGCAAACAGTCTATGTAAATACATACTGATCAGGATACATTGTAATAAGTTCAAAAGTAATTTGTCAAGTTGTAATATCACTGGTTTTACCCCAGTAAAATAATTGCTTTCAAATATTTATTATCTAAGCCCAGTTCAGTATTTTACCAAGATGTTATTGAGCAGTTCAGAGACATGAGCACAATGTGATGGTTAAAATGACATTAAAACTGTATATTTTCAGCAGTGCATAAATGCTTGCAGTAGCACATAGTTATTGTCTCTTATAATTAATTCAACAGTTGCAAAGAGTTAATGAAACAATTCTAAGTCATAAATTAAATTCTGTGATTGCAAACTGATAAAATATTTTCACAGAATGGTCTGCAAAAGAAAAAGTTGTTAAATACATTCAGGTTTGGTAGTAATACATGTTTTCATTGTATTAACTATGTAAAATTGCATTTTGACTTGCATCAAAAAAGACTAAAGGTTTTATATAAAAATAATGTGTTTTTTATATAGAATGTTTTGAGTATGTTTAAAAACAGAGGGAATTGTTAGATATTAATTATGTTGTAAATATGCTGAAAGAAAAAGTTTGCTTGAATATATGTATAGAGTTTACAATGTGCATTCATACTATATGTATAACAGACAGGCTTCTTTTCACAGCATCAGAAAATGCCTAACAAAGCGATACTGGAAAACAAGCATTACATGATTTTCTCATGTTTGTAGAACAAATATCAATTAACAGACATCCTTTTTTATAAATTCAGCAATACGTGATGTTTTTCCAGTAGGAACAGCTTACATAGATGTTTCCTTTCAGAATGGCATCCTCACATCAGCAAAAGTGCTTAAATCACAAAAGGACAATAGAAAAGTCTATAAACAGACATTATGTGACTTCCCATAGAAGGCCAGAAAAATATACCAGGAGGAAATACCAATCTCTTGTGTGCGTGACTAGTTCTGTATATAGCTATTGTAGTAATTCAGTTATGTGAGAGAAGGACAGAGAGGTATTTTGTAGAAGTCATCATTCATATCTGTAATGAAGGAAAACTTTGTAAATATATGCTACAAATCTGACAGACTACATGTGGTTTGTTATAAAATAAGTTATCTGTAACTGTGCTTATAGCTGCAAAATATATTTCTTTATCAGTGTGCAATTTGAAAGGCTTGGTGCTTTAAACAGACTACAGATGGAGTCATGCAAAGCTATGTGTCTCTGATTCAGCAGTAAACAGCAAGCAAGCAGTAAGCAGAGAGAGCATCTATATAATTTTTCAAATCTGACCTGCCAAAATCATTGAATTATGTCCAGCACTGAAAATAATTTAATAATTACATATTCACTACTAGCTGTTCAATAGTTTGAAGATGGTAGTGCTTACTCTTTATACACCTAATAAGGTCTTGTAGCTCAGTACATATCTTAATTCGGTACTTAAGTATTATTGAAACCATATTTCCGCACTGCCATAATTCGGTATCTGTGTGCAGAAACAGGTTGCTTAACCTAAGAAAGGGTCTGTGAAAAAGAAAGCATTACTCTGTCAATGTGGGTATGAGCCAGGAAGAGGAGAAAGAGTGTGAGTTTGTAACTCTTTGCTCCTGTAACTCCACAGTGGCGCTCCGCTTTGCAGTACCTGCATTCCTCAGGATGATGTCAGCTACTGGAAAAGCCAATCATCAAATACACCCTGCAACGTAAGGAGATTGTAAATCTCGCAAGGGCAAGGATTATGGCCTTTCCTAGGTTAGGCAAAGTGCTGATTTACAGAAACTGCAGTGCATAATTTCACTTCAGGTACTAATAAAGTGTCCCCATTTGTGAAGCACTGCCCATACTTTAGAAATAACGACTGAAACTCAAAATCACCTCTTGATTACATGTAGTAAGAACACTTTCATATATATCTTACTGCCGGGCAATGCGCTTTTGCCTGTACTTTGTGGCTGGTAGCAGCTTTTTCATTTCCACCTAAACATATGTTTCGAAATTGCGCCCCCCCCCCCACCAAAAAAAAAAGTGACGAAAACCATCAGTACTGTGGGTATGTGTGTGTTTGCTTTCTCTGAAGGATTCCTTCCACACAGCCAAAAGAAATCCAGTCGTCAGGATGACAGCAGGCATGACAATTTCCAGTGTGCATGTGTAATGCACGCTGAAAACAGGAACAGGGTTTTCTCAAATGTTTGTCTTCCCGAAGGTAAAGCAAAGTTAGTCCACAGCCACACTATCTGAGAGCATTACCTCATCTGTGCGGAATTATGCAAAAGTCGCAACCACAAAAATCTGGTTGCGATAATACGTAAGTACCCTTAATTCTTTTCCTACTTCTAGCTGTTACCATACATTTGGTTCAGTCTGTTGGTTCAATATGTTTTACTGTAACTCTAGTTACATCCATTCTCTTTAGTTCTTGCTGTAGTGTAGCTTTAAAATCAAATGGTATGCTTCTGGGATCATGAATCACAAGCACATTTTTATAAAGCCATCAACTTATAGACATTGTAATACTTCAAATGGATCAAAATACTTCAAGAAATATCTGTATCCTGCATACCAGACCCTAAAATGTGTGCTCTATGCTTCTTTACTCGTAGAGAAGTTTTAATCAGAGACACTGTGCTTTAAACAGTGGGTGACAGTACCCTGCGCAGTGCTGCACAAGGCTGTATTTGACAGATGCAGAAGCTTTCATGTTCAGATTCTCTCTCTGGAACCTTAGTTAAATCCTCCTGCCAGCTGTAGCTGTATACAGCACTGAGTAAGGAGAGGTATATTGTTACATGCAAAAGAGAATCTCATAGGCGGTCTCAACAAATTATTTTGCTACTTACGTGGTGTGGTGCTCAAACCACATTTTCTCTGTCCTCATTCATTAGAGTACTCCAAAGCAGTACGTTACCTATAAGCTAAAATGTGCACTCTCTCGGTCTCAACAGTTACACAAAGAGACTCTGGTCTTGCACTAAGGGGGACTCTGTTCCTCATGAGGTGACTTAGATTTTTCTTCCAGACAGATAACATTCCAGTAATTCAAATCCACACCTCCTAGATGTTACCCACCACCCCTTCTAGCCCACATTATTAATCATCTGCCTAGCGACCTAGTGTTGTAAACCTTGGGTCTGGATGATGGTTACTGTTGATGTGACACCCCAACCCTATGTGCAAAAATGGGAAAAAAGTGTTATGGATGGTTGGATGGATGGATGGATGGATGGATGGATGGATGGATGGATGACTAGACAGATGGACAAGTAAGCATCTGGAACCACGAATTTGAACTTCTCATCTGTCTCTACAGCAAGCTTGGATGAAATGGGCATTCTGAGACAATGTAGCAATTCATCAGAACTGGCAAGGATGAAAGCACTCAACTCATTTTTATGCTTTGTGTTAAATTATTTTTGAAGATTAGAGCTCTCGACTGACTCCAGCACTGTTATTTGGTTATTTGGTATTGTTTTTGGGCTGTTTTGTGGATATTTGTTACAATGTAGCAATTGTGTTATGCTTGCTGACAACCACCTACTAGTTAAGCAAACTGACATGAGTATGCGAGAGATCTAGTTATCTAATGTTATTGGCGGCAAAGCTTTCATACATAGCCACTACAAATAATAAGCAGGTTGTCAGCACCACAACATAATACTAAACCAACCAGACACAGCTCATACCAAACATGGAGACCTACATATGTTGAGGCTCTTAAAGTAAGCTAACTAAAATATATAGACCTCCTAAATGTAACCTAAGGAACAAGTACACTCAACAATCAAAACAAACTCATAGGCATACAGCACAGACATCACTTCATCATAAAACACACACATCTAAGAATCACATTGATTCAGTTCAAATGCCTGTAAGGCAAACCTCCAGACAGTCCAAAATCATAGTCATAGGGACACCATACTGAGACATTCCGGTGCACTACTCACCAGGCTGTGCAAGGAGAGGGTCTGTTGCCTATCATATGCTAGTATTCACCACATCACACATTCACTCAAGTCAAAGCACCAAAAGTGCTCATATGATACAGTCATTGCACTTGTGACAGTAAATAACTTGAGACATACCTCCCTGAACTATAATTGTAACTCATTACATCTGAGTGACGCCTCTATGTGCCTCTGCAGTTAACTCCTACTGATGCATCTAGGCATCAATTATTGCTTGTTCATATTTGCATCAATAAATACAAAACCATGCTATGTACAAGGTTTTACAAGATTTCATTTTAAAGCTTACACAATGGAAAACTCAACTGTATTAATATTTTACCTCTGTTTAGTGCAAGTAAATAGATATTAACTGTTGTTTTTATGATATTAATTTATATACATATAATTTTCCACATTTTTTTAAATATCTCAACAACCAAGTACTACACACACAACTCCTTAGCCTCATATAAAAGCTCTCAGCCAGATGAATAAAATGCTGCTGACAGTATGCGTGTAACTTGAGTGGTTGCTGAGATATTTTAGTTGTTTACAAAATATTACAAATGTAATATTTACTGTGTTTACTGTGACTTATAAAATTCATTTTAAGGCCTAGAATCTAAAGAATACTACCACTATAAAAATTTTTGTGATAAAGGTTTTACCATTTACACTTCTTTCATAACCCCTATGGTTCCAGAGGTATGAACATTTGTTTGAAATTTTTCGACATAATTTGATTCTGTGAAAAAACGTAGACTTTGCCCATTTAAAGTTACAGTGCAAACTTCCTGAGCTCCATTGGAGTGAATGAGTTAATTGAGATATAATGAAGGGCTCAGAATATGTATCTGCATTAGGTATTAGCCTAGCCTGGAGAAATAGTCTATCATCACCAAGAATGCTGCCATAATTTGAACAAAAGATAGTTGACTTCAATGATTGGCTTGAATTCTGGTGCCATTCAAAGGGAGTACTATATGTATCAGCCAAGGAAGAGATGGCAGACAGTCCTAACTGCTTTGCCAGGAATGGTCTGCACGTTTGTCCCAAGGCTTCTTTATATTGGTCAAAACCTTGTCCACTCTCATAGTGCTTTTTTAGGGAATGCCAGTCTTCTTATAACTAAAAAGAATCCAGACATTATGAAGGTGTTAGTGCTCAATTAGGAGACTAAACAAAAATAATATACATCCTGTAAGCTCACCTTACCCATGGAATATATGCAAATTATCCCTTAAGGACATCAAGCATTTTAGCTACATGGCTTCTGAATACTCATGACTTTAGTTTTTGAGTCTTTAGGATACATTTTGACTAATAAAGCCAAACCCCACTAGCTGTGGGCATGCATGTTTCAGCCTTTTATTGACCTCATCAGTATAACAAAAGAGGATTGCATGGCTCTCCATTAAAATGCAAAGTCTTTAAACCTAGCAGATGCCCATAAACATTAAGGTGCCTGCAATATATCCCAGCTAACATCCTGAAAGGTATGTGTGTCTGACCTTTTTACCCTTTAGTTTGGATATTAGTTGGCATATTTTGCAGGCACCTTCATGTTTTTGGTCATCAGCTGTGTTTAAAGACCCTTTGCTTCTAGCCAAATAATCCACTTATACTGTATTGTTGAGGTCTATAAAAATGTTGACACATGCATGTCCAGAGCTAGTGGAGTTTGGCTTAACTGAATGCATCTATACAGTTCTAAAAACTCATGGGCATTCAGAAGCCAGGTAGCTAAAATACTCGTCCTTACAGGGTCATTTGACTCTATCCTCTGGGCCTCCATTATAGGAGGTTTAAGGTGATGACATAGTGAAAATTCTAGCTTACCTGGGTATTTCTTGCAGTTCGTACTAAATTATTTGTCTGCGTGACTTGTTTACTTTTTGGTTTGGTATTGACTTGTGTGTGTGTGTGTGTGTGTGTGTGTGTGTGTGTGTGTGTGTGTGTGTGTGTGTGTGTGTGTGTGTGTGTGTGTGTGTGTGTGTGTGTGTGTGTGCACTTTCAACATGTCATGTTTTGGAAGTATACATGCATAATTATTGGTGGAAAGGACATTCCAACAGGAATCTCCAAGAACTCTGTCTCTGCAAGTCAACATAGCAGAAAATAATCAGCTTTGAATCCAGAAATATAATTTTTCATCACTAGAAGCAGATTAACACATAATCCTTAAAAAAGGTACATTGCATCACATCAATATATGCCACTGGAGAAAAAGCTTAGATATCATTTATAACAGTTGCATTTTAGCAGTGTTGTAGAAAGTTCAGAACTTAATGTGTGTGTGTGTGTTTGTGTGTCACTATTTATCTTATGAGTACAAACTAAATGAAAAACCCACCCAAGGTAGAGTTTTCACTGTTTCTGTGGAAGCCTTTTATTATAGATATGTCATATCTTCCTATTGTTCTGACTAATTCAGTAAACCTTGCCTCTACCCTGGGGATTACAGCTTCTTAATTCAGAAATTCAGTCCACCATTTCTGTACACTTTGTGCCTTAGGTTTCAGCATCCCATCTTCACTGGACATCCTTATAGCTGATCTATACATCCATATACACAAACTTTCCCATTCAAGCGACTGGGGGGCTTCCAATAAAATGCAATGTATGCCCTTTTCACAATACCTAGTTGAAATAACTAGGGTTCTTAGTTCTACATTTGAGAGTAGAATCCTAACAATTGGAGACAGAATCTCACATTTTTAAATGTGGCAAGAGTAGGTGGTGGATTGCCCATATATATAATACACACCAAGAGTGACTGATAAAGCACAAAAGCCTTTACATAGCACTATCAGTTGGAAATGCTCAGACCTACATCAGCCAGGGTGGCGTAAGGTATGTGGGAGGAAACCCATTTCCACCAGTTATTCAAATAAAACAAGCCATCAGCTTAACAATCTTGTTAATCCATTTACTTCCTATAGACACTCACAGGTGCCTGAAAACACAGAGAAGTAGAGGGGCAAGAAACATCTTCACTCCAACAATATATCCCTTAAGTTGCAGAAGCAGCATCCTCCAACTATTAATGTAAATAAAACCTGTTTCACATATTTGCTTCAAATTAATCTCAGTCATCCTAAGGTGATTAGAGTGCAAACTAATATCCAAATATTTAGGAGTTGAAGTATGAAGGATTAGTCCAGATAAAATCACTTTATCTAGAAGATCTAGAAGACTCTCTCACTGATTGCTTCCCTGTGGGAGGAATAATGACACCCTGTTGAAATTTCCAGTAGTTTATTCAGTTAAGTAGGTAGATGGATGAATATTATTGTTCTAATTCATTACATTCAATAGGTCAGTTATTTAAAGGCAGTTACAGACAATGGTGGGTGGGTCCATGGGAGCTGATTGGAGGAAAATCTGGGAGATGGAAAAACAAGGAGCCAATTCCAAAGCTTAAAGGTAAGTCCCTTATTTGAATATTCCCAAAAGACCTATGAGGGTTTACCAGATCAGTAGCCTGTATAACTCCATTCCTAGTTAAACAGTTTTATTTCTGTTTTTTTTTTTTCTTATTTTTAACTTCTAACAAAACATGACAGCATGCTATGAGCTTCAACTATAGAACTATATTTAAGAAACACTTTCACCTGAGCATCATCAGGTCCATTTAATAGAATGGTTTACACTTTGATAATTGAAAATGCCTGCTTTTGCAAGGCTATCACCAGCCTTTATTAGTCTGTTTTGTAACACATGTAAAATGAGACGCTGTGTCTGCATCAGTGGGGCTCATATTCCTTGAAGCCAAGTATGAAAGCTTTATTACAGAACGTTTTCCAGAATATCACATGTAATATGATACTCTGTGCCCACATCTATGGGGCTCATTATCGACTGACATACTATACGAAAGGCTAATATTTTCTTGTATAGCAAAAAAGGTTTACAGTACCTGCTTATAAGAGGGTCATATACATGATTAATGTGACCAGTCCCCATTCTTCTTCTTCTTGATGAAGACAGACATCTCCTTTTTATATGCAGGGGAGGTGGTCACTTAAAGCTACACTAGATGATTACCATTTTTCAACAGTACATGCATCTAGATAAATAGCTTACAGTGGAAAACAAGTCACGGTGCTCATTTTTTTACAGAGCTCATGGATGTGCACAAGTAGGAGGAATAAAGTAAGTAAAGTTTGAGACCTTGGAACCTTTTGTGTAGGCTTTTTGTGCCCATGGAATAAAAATCCACCAATTGGTAAGCTGCGGGGTATACGAAAATTTTATTAAACATAAGAATGTCAGATCTTCTTTGAGCATAGGCAAATTGTGCCTATAGTGTAAAAAATAAAGCAGTATGGAATTGTGCCCTGGATCAGCAATTTTCATTGTACTGCAGATTATAGAAATTTTGTTAAATGCAGGCCTAGTGGCTTCAGTATCTGTACTTGGCTGCTGTGGGGTAGTTGCAGTGAGAGGTGGAAATCTATTGGTCCCAGGGCATAGTTTTATGGTACTCCAGTCTGGGGTTTTCACTGTAAAACTTTTTCCTGAGTCTAGGAGTTACTAAGTGCTCTTCTTTTCAGATTCTTCCTCTCTCCAGGTTCCAGGTGGTGAAGTCAGGGCTCTTCTGTTCAGCTTCTTATAGGTTCATACTTGTTTACTAGGCTAACGACCACAAGGGCCTTTTTAAGCCTAGCCATGCATGCCAAATCTCTGACAAGTTCTAATACCCTTGATAAGTGTAAGCAGGGGTTTGAGAGATGAAACATTTACAAGCAGGAGCCTAGAAGAAGAACCATTTACAGGTTGACAATAAATCAGAGAACCTCTCTTCAGGTCCCAGGTGGTTAAAGTTAGTGCAAAAGAGGGCTAGATAGCTCTGTGCCTGGCTAGATAAAGGGCTGGAAAGTGAGAAGGATCAAGTAGAAGGCCAGTTAACCAATCTCCTGACAGAGGGGGTGGAGCCATGGGGGCCGAGATGGAGTTAAATGATGTAAAAGGATGATGCAATCAGTATGGGAGTGGGCTGTTGATCAAACTGGTAGGCTAGAGTTTAGCCATCTTTTCTCACTCTTAGCACAAAAGGAAAGGTCAAGTCCCAGAATAGGTAGTAGAAAAAAAATTCAAATAACTGAAAGTTGCTGTTTAAGATTGTGCACATCATGGCGTAAAAAAAGGTTTTCAAACCTATGACAGTTACTTTTTAGATCTGTACACATTTAGAAATCACAAAACAAAACAAAAAATCAATAATGTGGCTTGTTTTAAGTGTCACTAGTTCACCAAATAAGCCATGCTAATGTAGATGCAGTGATTTACGAATGTAATTACTTAACTGACTTTTTCATATTTTATTATTTAACATTTGTTTACAGGTAAAGTCCAACTTGGAACAAGCCAATTTGCAGCAGAGGCCTGAGGAGAAATGCTCCAGATGCATGTCTTTGTAACATGGGAGGAAACTGGAGCACCCAGAGGAACCCTACACGAACACAGGGAAGACATGCAGACTCCACACAGGAGGCATCCCAGCCAAGATTCAAACCAGAGAACATCTAACTGCAAGGTGACAATGCAAACTGCTGCACCACTGCGTCACCCATATTAACATTAGCAACTGGGGTCGATTAACAGTTTATGTCCAAATCCTGGGTTAGGTGTTTTAGCTGTATGATTTATGGTTTAGTTTCCTGAGTGTAAGCACACTTTTTATGTAAATGCTTGAGTTTAAACCAGGGTGGTAGTGGGCATGCAGCCTGATCTGACAGCTTAACTCCATTTTTCAAGGATCACATCTTTATTTCCTTCATGTGGACCCATAGTGACTTTGTCAAGGATGTGGAAGTGGAAACCTCCATGGTGTGGGAAATTATGGCAGTGCTTCACGACTTGTTTTTTGAGGATCTGGAGTCTGAGGTCAAACGGGTGGTGTGCTACCCTGAATTAAAAACAACTGCAGCCGTTACACTGTTGTGGTATATCACAAAATCAGTATTGCAATTATCAGAACAAGTGCTGTTGATTTTTCTCCCAAGTACTGTACAAAAGAAGTAGTCCTTGTTGATCATGTATTTGCAGTAAGTGCAAAAAGTGGGGTCACAGGGTTAAATTCCACTGTTGTTTTCCTCCAGTCTGAATTTGCACTCTACCAAGTCTCTAATGTTCCTGGCTGTCTTAAAAACAAAACAAGGATGAGGTTCCAGAAGTTTTTCCAGTTGTTTAGTGTCTGTAATCATTAGTTAGTTGTCAGTCATGATCTTTCTGATTGTCTTATAATCTACTGCAAAAGTGAGTGCCATGCTTCTTCTTCATTTGTCCCCTGTAGATCCTAGTATTGCTTTCTGTTGAGCCCTTGGAGTCTCCCATGTGGGCCCCTAAAAATGGGGTCCTCTCCCTCTGTAAAATCATGGCAGTGCTTTGTTAGTTGGTTTTTGAGGTTCTGGAGTCTGGTGTCAGACAGATGGTGTGCTACCCTGAATTTCTGTTTATCTACCTACTTAACTGAATAAACTACTAGAAACTTCAACAAGGCGTCTTTATTCCTCCACACAGGGAGGGTATCAGAGGGACAGTCTCCTAGATCTGCTAGCGAAAGTGATTTTATCTGGACTAATCCTTTATACTCTTTTTTTTGTTAGTTCTGTCACCCTCTGGGTCACATGACGGATACCACACTTCACTTGAGCCTTCTGGATTGCCTGTTTTCAAATATTTAGGAGCAGAAGCCCCAAACCCAATTGGTTCACAAATGCACACCCTCCTGCCAAAAGTTCATTTGCTTTAAAATTAAAGTGAATGAATTAGGATTTATTTAGGTTACACAACAATCCTGATAATTCCTCCAAAAATACATTATCTCAGTTATCACAGGAGCAACCTTCTGGTGATTCTGTGTAAGAAGTAAGCAATAGTCCACAAACATCATGATCTTTTCCCCCATCTCATCTGATCCCCCATTCCCCCAAAAAGCTAAACATAAATATTACTTCCACCTCCTACAATACCACACTTCTTTCACCCAGGCCCCATCTCCAACCTCACTTCTATTAATCAGCGTACACAACCTACCTCCCAACACCCAAACTCTCCCTCCAAGCATCTAGCCTTCTTCTCTCTTAATATCCGTAGCATTCTTAACAAAATCAGGAATTCCATGCAGTGATGGACAAATACTCTCCTGACATAATATCTATCACAGTAACTTTGCTCCAACTTCACATCTTAGACAAAGAATGTCTACCCTCTGGCAACAACATCCATCACCTTGACCGAACTTATAAGAAAGGAGGAGGAGCTGCCATAATATTCTCTGAACACCTCAACCTGTATCCTATATCCAAACTACCCCCTTTGTTTCACCCTGCTGAACTCTTAATTGTGAACTGCAAACATAATGATTACAAAACACTAACAATAGCTGCAACATACAGTATATTCCCACTGGTGATAATATTTCTGTATTAGACACATTCTCTCCTGGTTCACATGCAATACACCCAACAAAACCACTCTGCTAGGTGATGTCAACATTGTTTGGCTATCTATTACCTCCAACTCCCCCAGATCTAGCATCTACCTATGTGGCTTCTCACAACTTATCACTACCCCCACCCACTTCACCAAACCAATCAACATTAGCTCTATCATAAACTGGATCCTAGTTTCCAACCCTGATCCTTATTTTCACCCAAAATCTCTGCCTGATTCCATTAATGATCGCTCTCCTATCTGCATAAAAAGATTCACACCCACCATCCAAGGCCACACAAATTTAAAGACTGTTGTATCCTCTCAAACTTTCACCCTGACACATTTAATAACACACTCTCCTCAATAAACTAGTCCTTCTAGTACTAAAATTCAACAACATTTTTCTAAACATACTTAACTCTCTTGCTTCTCTCCGAAAAATCAGAGTTAAAGTGCTCTGCTCACCCAGGTTATCAAAATCCACTCCCTCTCTCATGCAGAAAAGAGACAACACCTGGAAACTCTGGATTAAGACAAATCCCCCATCCATCACCAAACCTATCAAGAACTCCATAACCTTACCAAAAAACTTGTCAACAATGGCAATAAAACCTTTTACCTAAAACCCCAAACAACCCATCTCAGTAACCCCCCAAAATTCTGGAACACTATCAATCAAGTCCTTCAGCTGGGCAACCCCACAACACCTAACCTCTGTCCTAATAACACCCCTCTATAAACTGCCACCATATTTAACCCCTACATTATTGAACTTATTAGTAAACTTATGCAGACTTCTAACTCCTTTAACCTCACTCACCTCCCACCCCCTCAAATAAAACTCAAATAAAAACAACTCCTTCTCTCTGAAACCTGTTCCCACTAGCTACATAAAAAACTGCTACATAAGTTTAAGCCATGATTTCCATCTGTGGACAACCTACCCCCACTTTTCCTTAAATTATCTGCTAACTCTATAGTCTCCCCCATTTCTTTTCTTATAAACAGCTCAATACATGAATCCTCTGTACCCTCACTCTGGAAATTTTTTTTACCATACCTATCCACAAAGGAGGTAACTCCACAGAACTATTTAACTACTGGCCATAGCAATACTGTTCTTCCTCTCCAAAATAATCAAAAAATGTGTACATAAGCAACTCATGGACTGCTTACTACAAGAAAACCTACTCACTACCAGCCAACATGGCTTCCATCCAAATCACAGCACTACTACTACCCTCATTTCTTTTACTCATTCTATCTCTCTAGCTAGAGACAACAACAAAATCATCTCCTGCGTCTTTCTAGACCTCTCCAAAGCATTCAACACTGTCTCACACTTCATGCTCCTTTCCAAACTCTCCAACCTCGGTCTTTCCAGTACATCCATTTCCTGTTTTTTTAGCTAAATCTCCAACATAAATGTCATGGAAAACACAATAAAAAATGTAAATAACCAAAAAGAAGGGTTCTGGCCACAGGTCCACAGCTCCAATAATTAATTCAAAAAATGAAAGATGAGCATTTTTGTCTCAGAAATGAGACTTCATCAGATAAAAATGCATCATTTGCATCACTTCCTGTGATGATAAGTCCAAATTTACTTTTCTCAAAAACTATTTCAGCTCCAAAAAAGTTTGTGCCACATCACCTTTAGTAGTGGGATATATTTCACTCCCTTCAAAAAAAGTGTGAAGTCTTCCTGAACAAGGGCTTTGCCAGTGTAATTGTATATATGAAAATCATTAAAGTGCCCAACTATTCCATTCTCATTAAACGTGATCAACTCCTCATTTTTCTCCCCCCATGTGGTGTTCTGTGTAACCCTGATCCATATGTCGCTGCCTGAGTCCACTACTGGTCTCAGCTTTCTGGCTAACTTTTCTGAGCGTCTTACTTGAAAAAACTCTGAATTGGTACCTGAAAATGAATCTAATTCATTCAATCCTCCCCTTGTCGCTACCTTACCCCCTGGCCTGAATGAATAGGTTTCAGTAAAACCCATTCTCAAAGAGAGGGCAGCTATTATGGCATAGTTAGGTTAGATTTCTGGCATTTTTATAACTACACACACTTTTCTACTATTTAGGTTTAAATAGGTTACTTGGTTTTAACACATTCATTTAAGATTTTTATGATCTGATTCAGTTTATGTGAAATAGTGGATGCTTCTTTAATACTCTGTAATTAACCATGTAAACTAGATTTACAAATGAGTAGGGGTATTTAAGGAAGTGATGTAAATGATTTTTTTTTTATTTGATGAAGTCTTATTGCTGAGACGAAAGCACTCATCTTTTATTCTTTGAATAAATTATTGGAGCTGTGGACCTGTGGCTGGGACCCTTCTTTTTGGTTATTTGTCTCTCCAACAGACAGCAATCTGTTAAATGGCTCTCCTCATTGTCTCCCTTTTTCCACATCAAGATGAGTGTTCCTCAAGGGTCAGTTCTTGGTCCCTTATTGTTTAACATCTTCACCAATCACCTCCACATGTCCTGTCCTTACTCTTCTCTCATACAATATGCCACTGAATCCACAATCATCTCCACCACTCACACCCTCTCTGACCTATACACCTGCACCCAAAACTCCTTCAACTGTATAAAATACTGGTTCTCTAATAACCAACTTATCCTAAATCCCAAAAACACCAAGCTTCTTCTGTTTCTCCCAAAATCGCTCACTCATCTTAAACCTACCTTCTCCATTACTTCACTTAACAACACTGTCATAAAGGTGGAACGTCACACCAAACTTCTCTGTGTCATCATCGATGATCAACTCAAATTTGACCTACAAGTTAACCACTGCATAAAGAAAACACACCAAAAACTAGACTTACTTTACAGAAATAAAAAATTCCTCACAAAAGACTCTAGACTCTCTCTTGCTTATGCTTACCTTCTCCTTAGCGTTCTCTACAGCTCACAAATCTTAACTAACCTACAATCCTCCCTACTAACTAAATTTGAACCCTTTTACAGCAAAGTAGCTAGATTTGTGGGAAAACTGACCTCAAACTCACATCACTGTCACTCTACTTAAACTTTTAAACTGGCTAGAGTTTCCCCACCAACTTCCACTCTCTCAACATCTTATCATTCACTCCATCCTCACCAAGTTCTCTGCCTGTCCAACCATCTCCTCACTCTCTTTATACACCCTCTAAAACCTTCAGGAGCTCTGACTAACAACTCTTGGAAATACATAAGCCCAAAAGATCAATAGGTCAAAATCTACATAGATACACTCCAACCGTAGTCTGAAACAAACTACCCATGCCCATAAGAAAAATACCTCATGCCCATAAATTCAAAAAAGCTCTAAATGACTACTTACTAAATGCCTGGACATGTCACTGTAAAAACTCAGTTTAAACTTTGCTCCCCAAAACAACACCCTTCACTCCTACTCTTTCTAACCTTTCCTATTGTTACTTTTAACTACACTACTACTGACTCCCTCTCACCTACCCAACTGCTAACGCACCTTGTTTAAACTGCTGTCCCAACTTGTTCACCTAACCTCCATACTGACTCTTTTTCCACCCTGACTTTGAGAAATATATCTTACAAACTTATTTTCTACACTCTATGTTATATGTCTTGTTCTCAAATGAATGCTTTTATATCGCTTTTTTTCTGTGTGTATTTACTTCAGTTGATACATTTGTGTAACCAGTTTGAGCACTACACTCTACATTTTCAGTATTGTTTTTCATTCATGCTATTTTTGTAACCTTTTTGTGTACTTTTGTGCAGTTTTTCTTCCTAGGCCTCTACTGAAAAAGTGTTCTAGGTCAGTTGGACTTTCCCGGTCAACAAATGTCAAATAAATAAATAAAAATGATCTTTATTTCATTACCCCTTAATATCCACCCTTCACAAACTCTCTAACCTTTTTGGATATCTATTTAGGAAGTCAATAGACAACTAAAAATGATGGTGACAAAAGGGGAACCCTGTGTAGTATATTCTTCAACACTCAGACTCTGTACTGCTTTAAGGTAGCCAACATGAGTACCTCATAACTGACATAACTTCGCAAAATATAGTCCCACAAAACAGAATTGAAAGCTTTTTCAAAATCAATCAATCTTCATCCCAGCAGCAGATCTGGCAACCTGAGACAGCTCCCTAAAATACAGGGACAGAGTATAGCTATGATTTACACTAGATTAACCTTTCATGACGCTCACTTGAGACCAGTGAATAAGTCTTGGTAGAAATATCTGCTGTCTATCTCTCAGAATTCCACATATAGTTTAAAGTCAATGCTAAGTGAAGAAATCAGCACATAACTAGCCAAGAAATAGTGGTGTTTATTACGTTTAGGAAAACAGTCAGAATTAAAAATGCCTTTTTGAAAATAAAACAAAGAAACCAATGGCTTAACTACTTTGAAAGTATTTTGAAGCACTTCTTGAGGCTATCTGGTCAAAGGGTTTCTCCACTGCCAGTCTCCGCATAACCTCAGGGACCTCATCCTATGAAACTGGGCAATCTAGCTAATATATCATAGCTTCTTGTAATGTGTGCAGCCCACATTTCAGTAAGAAATTCTTAATTTTCTTTTCTCATCCATTGTTCCCACAGCACTATTCCATTGCAACTCTGAGTAGAAATCGTTAAATACCCTATTAATGTCCACAATATCCATACTTAACAGAGAACATTGAGCTGACCTCACTCCTGAAGTAAAAGCCTTATGCTTTCTATCCTTAAGCTTATAAGCAAGCAGCTTACCTGGCTTGTTTCCCATAGACCAAGATCTGAATGCTGCTCTCTGACGATACAGTGCCCAGGCTCCCAGTTATTACTAAGCTTCTTATGTTGAGTTTTGTAATTTTTACTAACTCAAATATCCTAAACCTTAATCATTTACACAGACAGAGCAAATGCATGACTGCTTCCCTGAATTGTAAAATTTCTTTCCCTATGATATCATATTGAGATTTGGCACAGTTATAGAAGTGCTGCAGTTCAAGATTAAAGGATTACCACAAGGTCATTACTAGCATGCTTTTTACATGGTTCTTTGGGAGGAATTCTTGAACTCCCAACTTAATATAATCAACCAATCTCAATTCAGTAAGAATGAGAATATCCAAATGGTAAGGATGTCTGGCATTGTCTCTATCTAACATCTAACTATATGCTGACAAAGTGTTGCGCTAGTATTATCTACAAAAGACCCTAGTGTAGAGTCACTAGGGGATAGTACCCGTCACCCAACTTTGGTGCGTGGCTTGTGCTATTTTTAGGAAGTGATGTCATTTGACACCCTCCCTTTAGTGATTCAAATTGTTGGCGCCAATGATTGTTTTGTACTTCTTTTTTTTTTTTAAAACAAGTTTATTGTTTTAACATACAAGAAAAATGCCATAACAATTTTATACAAGTAATTAAAATAGATGTGATTATAACATTCAACAAAACAACCAAAGTATTTACAAAGACATCCACTACAATCAGATCAATTAATTAAACTAAAATACCATGCTATTGAAGTTAAGATTTTTTTAACAAGTTTTGTAAATTATCCCATACAATATAATAAGATGTTTTTCTAGTAGTTCTCGACTTTATTGTGTTCATTTCCATATGGCACACTATATTCATAACATTTTTAAATTCATTGAACGAAGGAGGTGTATCTGAAATCCAATTTCTGGTTATTATTTTCCTAGCCACTGCTAGAATAGACCATAACAAGGGAAGCTTAACCTTTTTAACACTTTGAGGTACCGGTGTGTTAAATAATATAAGAGATTTAGAAATAATGAAATTATCTGTAGAAAGAGCCTGCAAAAATTCATTAATTGACTTCCAATATTCTTTCAATTTTATACAGTCATAAAACATATGAGCCCAATCAGTATTAATTTCTACATTACATCTTTTACATAGATTATCTTTATTATTTATTTTATTCATCATCAAAGGTGTATAGAAAGATCTATGTAAAAATTTCCATGTAAAAAGACCCCAGACAATGGAAGACGTAGTTTTATAGGCAGATTCCAATATATATTGTTTATCTTGTTGAGTTGGTGAGTCACCATTAATGGAAGTGAAATAATTCCAGTAGGTATCTACACTGTAAAAAGTTTCTTGTCTGATAATTTTATGTATGTATGAAAGCTTACCTTTATCAGAAACTATGTTGTAAATTTAATATCAAGTAATCAATCAGTGTTGGAACAGATTCTTTAACTGTTATAGACATTAGATCTATGTTATCAATGAGATGTTGTCTAAAGGTCTGAACCTCTAACCAGCAAGTTTCTCTTAGATCAAATTCTTGTTTTAAGAAATCTAGATTTTTAACTTTATTATCAGATATCAACTGATACCAGTACTTTAGATCATTATCTATAGCTAAATGAGTTCCTTCAGAAGTAGATGACAAAAGCATACCCCGCGTATACATTATAGGGAATATAATAAAATTCCATTCCCTATATTTAGGATGCATAAGTATAGTTACGATAGCTAATAATAATGTTTAATGGGTAACTAACTGTATGTTTAGGTGTAATAGGTGAAGTACAAAATTCCTTTAGTAACCATAACATGGAGTTATTTACAATCATATTTTTATGTGTTAAGGAGAATTTCATGAAGTGCATACTAATTAGCTCCCAGTAATCTTTCCATTTTGCAACATATGACTGATCTATTAATAAAGTAATAACTTTTACAACAGAAGAGATAGTGTATAAATTAAAGTCTGGAAAAGAAATACCCCCTTGAGACCAGCTATTAGTATGTTTTTTTAATGCAATCCTAGGTCTATTAGGTGCCCAAAGGAAATTTAACATTAGTGTATTCAATTTTTTGATAATTATTTTTGTAGGTGGAAGTATTATTGATTGTATTAAGTATAAAATCTTGGGGAATATTATCATTTTAATAATCGTAAGTCTCTCTTCCATAGTAAAAAACATATTATTCCAGGAATTGAAAAGATTTTGTATATTAAGAAGACAGGTATTATAATTATTATATATAATAGATTTAATATCTTTAGATAATATTATACCTAAATAAGTTATCTGACCTGAATTGGGTACATATTTAGTAAAATCACTAATGAGAACATTTTTTCGTGTATATATAGGTAGTATTTTAGTTTTTTCTTCATTGAATATTAAACCAGAAATACTTTTAAAATTCATCATTTTATCAAATAGAGACTGCATAGAAGAATTAGATCCTGCTGATGTAATTAGTACATCATCTGCAAAAAGTTGAATTTTAGAGGTTGTATTTTCATCTATTTCAAAACCCTCTATGCCAGCACTGTTTCTGATCAAATTAGCCCAAGGCTCCATTATTAAAGTGAATAATAGTGGAGAGAGTGGACACCCTTGTTTTGTACCTTTAAAAATGGGTATTTTTTGTGAGACGTATGTTCCTACCTTAATATAAGCCAAAGTTTCTTTGTATAAATGCTCAATTAGATTTACAAATGTATCTGAGAAGTTTGTGCACTTCAGTAAAGTAAACAGATAGTCCCAACTTACTGAATCAAATGCTGAACTTATATCAAGACTAATAAGTGTTAAATCTTTCTTTTTCCTATTTGCAAAATCAATTAATGTTAGAGTTCTCCTTATATTATCAAAAGTATTTCTATTTACAATGAAGCCTGTCTGATCTATATCTATAATGCCAGGGATGATTGTCTTCAATCTATCAGCAAAAATACTCATAAACATTTTATAATCAACATTAAGTAAAGAGATGGGTCGATATGAAGTACATCTAGTTGGATCTTTATTAGGTTTTAAAATTGGTGAAATAAACATATATTGCCAAGATGGGGGAGTTATTAGCTCATTTTGGGCCAGAATAAAAACCTTATGTATTAATGAGTATGTACTTTTAGAAAGGATTTTATATATCTCTGGTATAATACCATCATTACCCAGAGCTTTGTTTGATTTAAGCTTGTTTATTTGTGTAACAACCTCTGTATATGAAATACTTTTATCCAATAGTTTAATCTGTTGTTTATTAAGCTTTTTATTCATGTTTGTGGTTATAAACTCCTTTATTTTATCTATAGGTTTCATATTAATGTTATTATGGTTAATATTGTGAAAGTGATTTCTAAATTCATCTAGTATTTCTGGTAGACTAGAAACATTCTTCTTTTTCCTTAGAGAAAAGATTTCTTTGATATGATTTTGTTTATTCAACCTTTTTGTTTTATTTTTAAGTCTATGTAAGTATTTGGGGCTTATTGAATAAGACAAAAACTTGTATTTCTCTAGAGTTATTTTAACTTTATGAGTTAAAATTTCTTTGTATTTCTCATTTAGTTTGTTTATTTCTTCAATGACTTTCTTATCCATAATATTTTCTTTATTATTATGTTTATAAGCATCTAATTTACTTTGAATATCTAACAATTCTTTATCCCAAGATTTCCTTTTATTATTATACCATCTGATACTTTGTCCATATAAATATGCTTTTAAGGCATCCCAAACATAGACAATGGAGACTTCAGGAGTATTATTTATGTCTAAAAAAATGTTGTACTTCTGAAAGTATATATTCTTTATAGTCTTTAAGTTGAGTTAAATATGCTGGTATCCTTTTGATCTGAACATTGTATTTTTTATCATGAACTCAAAAACAATTGAATTATGATCAGATATAGAACATGAAATGATTTTAGAATTAATTAATTCTGTTACCATCTGGTTAGAAATAAAGACCCTATCTATTTTTGAATAAGTTTTGTATCTGTTAGAAAAAAAAGTGTATGGTAATGATTTTGAATCTATCTGATTATTAATATCATTTAAATGATAAGAATTAGTAAAATCTTTTAAATGTTTTGCATTAGATGTAATTTTCCTTTTTCCTATAGTGGTAGTGTCATTTTCATGTAGTATACAATTAAAGTCACCAGCTAAAATAATATCTCCTATAGAGAATGATATGATCTTATCGAGATGTTATTTCACTGTACTAATACCAATGCCAGGTATCCAATATACATTAATTAATGTATAAGTCTTCCCATTAATTTGTATTGTAACCATACAAAACATTCCTTTATCATCTTGATAAGACTTAATAGTTTTAGGAATAGGCATACTTTTATTCCATAAAATAGCCACTCCTCTTTTTTTCTGAGTGTGCTCTGAACTAACCAATACTGTATATTTGTTTGTGGCTAGTTTATCAATATCTTTTTTCAAGAGATGTCTTTCTTGAAGGAAGACTAAGTTGGCCTTATGTAAATTAATGTATCTTATTAGGCTTGCCCTTTTACACGGATTATTCAGTCCATTAATGTTTAAAGAAATTCCTTTTAGAGATGTCATTTGGCATTTTTAAAGCATAAGAAACTTATGATCAAAATAACAATTAACAAAATAAGTAGTGTTATACCTCCTCCTTTAGGTGTACCTTTAAATATAGCTGTATTTATTGAATCTCTTATGGGATTTTGTATAAGATTCAATTTTGTTTGTAGTGACAATGAGCTTACAAAATATATTGTGGATGTCAGAACTATATACATATAACAGTGAACCAGAGAAAATAATGTAAGGATTAAACCTTGCACCCAGCCTGGAGTTAAAAACTCCAACTTAGAGTAGTACATACTACTCAAGTTAACCCCCTACCCTAAGCAGCAGTACCTCAGCTACCACCTTATCAATTTAATACTAGTTATATATAACTTAAATTAACAACTTTCAATTAGATTATCTTGCAAGACAAAACTACACATTTAATAGAACAGCATCATATAGACTAAGAGAAACCCCCTTTTTTTAAAAACTATTCATACTACTATATACATCTATTTAATATAATACATTTATATTCAAATAGCATTCAATTAAACTTGATATTAGAAACCAAGATGAGAGAGAAAATAAAAGACGTGAGAGAGGGAAAGAGAGAGAAAAAAAAAAAGGAAGGGCATATTTACATACTAATTTATTCAAAATTTGTAAAAATAAATTATAATGTTCCTTTAACTCAATAACTTTGGCTAATATGGTTCAGACATTACATATATTAAAATGCATCTATTTTCTGTCATGTAAATGCAGTTAACAGCTTCCAAAAGACCTTAAATTACTTGTATCAGAGCTTTTTTCTCATTCTTATTATTGTCAGTAGAATAAAATATTATATTTATAAAAATTGTTATAAATCATACTGCATAGTTATGTAGATTCTCAGAAACACTTGCATTATTGTGAAGAAAGCCATCTGTATTTTGTATATCTATACTGCTGCTTTAAAATACATCACATGACAACTTCTTCCAGAATAGAGTCATAAAGTTATTTATGCTTATCAACCAGATAAATGAAATGAGTTATAGTAATGTAAATGTTTAAATCATAAGTTTTTAACATAAATTAATATGCTGCAGTCAAGTAAGCTTTCAAAAACATTTGTATAAATGTTTCACTTTCTATGCCTTCTAAAATATCAGATTTGCTTACTATGAGAAACTGCATCATTTAAAATCATTATAACTGATATATATTACAAATTATAACATAAATACTTAAGTAATTATATAAAATAACTCACATTTAAAAGTTAAAGAGTTCATTTTCCATCGAGAGTCATTTGCAGCAGTTCTACTTCCTGGTAGAGTGTTCTTCCTGAATCTGCGATGTGTCAGTGTGAATTTTGGGGTCAAAGTTCAAATTAACTGCTTTCAGCTTCTCTGCATGAATTCTGAGAGTTGAAGCTTTTAAAACAACTCGAGGACACTGTTCACGAGGTAACCCATATCCCAGATTGTCTCCCTTAACATTTTGGCGGGAATCTTGTTAAAAACAAGTGACTAACATTCATTTAGAAGTATAAATGCAGCTAAACATAACAAAACCTTCACAAAGTATTTTACAAGTTATTACAGCCTCTATGCAAGTGAAATTAAGCCCAAAGTTATTAAAATATAATAGAAGTCAATATTTTGCCCCAACTTAATTTTTATACAAATCTTATTATTTATTGTGCCTGTATGGTCATAAGCATTTTAATATATTAATATGAAAGAGAATAAAGAGAAAGAATATAGAAAAGAAAAAAAAAGAGAGTAGAAAATAAAAAAGAATAAAGCAGAAATAAAAAAATGTAAAAGAAAGCTATAAAAAGCATTTACAATGGAATATTACTTGCTGCTTATATTAATAAAGATGGAAATGAAACATATTATTTACTATTATATAGTTCTGATTATTATTAATTAAAGCATGACAGATTACTTGTAAACAAGCATAAACAGTATAATCAAGGAAGTATAATTAGCAATAGCATTTAAACAACATATAAACTTTTTTACAAGGAATAAATAAGTTATTATTCCATTTATCATATTTTCATTACACTTCTCTCCCTACCCTACCCCACCCCTTACCCACTACATAATCTAAATAGAATGACATTGTTTAAAATAAAGAAAAGAAGAAAAGGAGAGAAAAAAGAAAATGTATCAAGTTACTAACCTTACTTCTCTTTTTCAGAAAGAGAAACATATTGAATGATAGCTTGTTATTAGTTCCTCAGATATTTTGACTGATTATGAAACAAAACATTTCTTTGCACACAGAAAATAACTTTGATTAAATCTTTTTTCAGAATATTTGTGGCTTTCTGGAAATGCAGTAACTATATTTAAAAAAAAATTAATAATGAAAAACAAAGAGAAGAAAAAAAAATGAAAAAAGCATGGAACAAGTCATTTGTTTTTTAGTCTCTTCTTCTTCTCTGAAGTCTTCCACAAAGTTTCAGTTGCCAACCTCTTTAATGAAGGACTAGCCCATTCCATTTCCTCTATTTTATCCAAAATCTTATTTTTTTTTTGATAAACAGTAATGCAGAGTCTAAGTCATCAAAAATTTTAAGACCATCAGGAAGGAAGATTTTTAGCTTGGCAGGAAACAAAAGGTAGGTTTTAAACTGTGCTTTTTTAAGCTCCCTTATTAGTGGCAGAAAAACTTTTCTTTTAGCTATTACCAAGGAAGAATAGTCATTGTCAAAACGCACAGTTGTCTCATTAATTTTGACAGGAGCTTTAGCCCAAGCAGATTTAAGAACCATCTCTTTATCAAAAGATGATAGAAATCTAACTATAACTGATCTAGGATAGTTTTTATTAGAGTTAATATTAGCTATAGATCTATGTGCTCTTTCGATACCAAAAGAGAATGCTTCTGGTAAGTCTAAAGTTTTAGGGAGCCATGTTTTGGTAGTCCAAAAATCCTGATGTTATTGCGCCTAGATCTATTTTCCAGGTCATCAAGCTTTGTTTGTAGATGTGTATTTTGTTTCAGCAAAAACTCAGTGTTGATTTCCTCTTCTTGGATTCTATTTTCCATGTCATTTACAGTCTCTTCTATGCCTGTAATCTGGATCTTCTGTTGTTGCAAGTCTATATGTAACAAGTCTATATGTAACAAGTCTATTTGTTTTGTAGTTTTTTCTATGAAGGTATCAATTTTAGTATCCAGTTTATCCATCTTAGCAGTAAGTTGTTGGATTGTAGATATCAGAGACTGAAGTTCTTTCTTGATGCTGGAGTCTTGAGAATTTGTCTTACTGGAACTCATTTCAAACAGAGAAACTGGCAAGAAAATTTCCAAGGTGATTTCTGACAGGAATATTTTTAAAATTTCCTTTCTTTTTTAGATATAGTTCAAGAAATATATAAAACAAACATATTTAGAAAGAAAATTACTTCATAAATTAATTTTTAAGTAATTATTTCCTGTCAGTGCAGTGAAATTGGTGGAGCTGAAGAAATCTGCTGCTATCCTGTGTTCATCCTTGGCCACGCCCCGATTGTTTTGTACTTCTGAAGAAGCTTCAGTTCGTTTCTGAAGCGAAAACGCTGCTTGTTTTTAGTAATAAATTGCGTTAAGGAAGAAACGCTTTTGGATTTTTCTCGGCTTACCACTTTCTGTTTTGTTTGTTGAATATACGAATAGTAATAGTACTATAACAGAGGTAATTCAGAGGAATTGGGGAATACTATTATTAGATGAACAAATAAAAGAACTAGTAGGCGCACATCCCAGTTTCAGTTACAGAAACACAAAATCACTAAAAAGGATGTTGTGCTATGAAAATAGTAGCAGGAAGGGATTGCTTTCTTCTAGGAAAGGAACTTTCTCTTGTCACAACTGTAATCGATGTAATTTCATTGCTAATAACAATTTCTTTAAACACCCAGATACACATATTAGATATGAATTTAATCATTATGCTGATTGTAGATCTAGAAATGTTGTCTACTTAGCTATATGCCACAAATGCAGAAGCTTCTATGTAGGCATGACCAATAGGACACTTAGAGAAAGGATAAGGGAACATGTTTATGCCATCAATAGGGAGAATGAAGGCAATGCCATAGACAAACATGTCGTACAAAATGATACAACTCATATCTTTAAGTTCCTGGTATTAGAGTTTATACATGTGTTAGAGAGGCTAGGCAACATTAGTAACTACACAGAGAAAGAAGAAGGGAAGTGGATAATTAGATTACAAGCTGACAGGGGACATGGCTTGAATGATAGAGTTTCATTGAAGCCATTCCTGCTTGATCGAGCATTGAAACATTAAGTCCTAGTGATGAAAAAGTTAATATATATTTTGATAGAAGTAAGGAAATATACAATTCCCCCCCCCCTTCTCCCTCCTTCACACCCCTCCCCCCTTTTTTGGGGGGGGAAATACTTATGAAACTGATTTTGAATTATACTTCTTAGCCCATGATGTTTTTTGGTGTTATAAATAAGAAGTACTAGAACTTGTATTTTGGCATTTATATGTATATATATGTTTCTACATATATAATTTTATAAATATATTTTTTTTATGTTTTTTATATATATATGAACTCAGGATCATCTATGCATAGAGTTAAACAAGATGAACTGCAACTTTAATTTCTTATGTGATTTTTATCATGTGATTTTTACTACACATTTTATTGGTCTATGATAAAAGAAATGGTATTTAAAATTATCTAGAATGCTTTGTAACTGTTTTTAAGTCTGAGGAAGCGTCCTGGGAGATGCGAAAGTGCTTACTTTTGTGGATTAAAGAAGTATTTTTCAGTCATTTTAAGTGGTTTGCTTCGATTGTTGTAGAGTACCTACCATTTGTTGTTTTTGTAACTCACAATTACTATTTTTTTTTCAATTATTTAAGTGATGGTTTATCTATGTTCCTACACAAACACCTGAACATATAAACACCCTGATTGATTTAAAGTTCGATATGTGCAAACTCTACCTGGAACTTTTATTCTTGGACTATTGTACTACTGTTATTTCAGGTTGCAGTATGTGTAGGAAGAGTATATTTAATGCACCACTATACTCACCTATTTCATTTGTTGAACATTTGTATGAATCTGACATCAGAAAACTATGTAGTGACAAATATTATTATTCTTGGAATTTTACAGGAAGTGAAAAAATTCTCTGGCATGCATTAGCAAATAACAGGTAAATAAGGATCATGAAACCTGACAAGGGAACCATTAGCAATTTATATTGCAAAGAAGTCAATTGAAATTTTTTTTTATGAGCCTGATTATATTTTAAGCCATTTCTGGCACTTTTTAAGATGTTTAATGGTGGATGAAGTAGAAAATGTCCGTTTTGTGACCATAGATGTGAAAGATCTATTTACACTTATATCTCACCCAATCATCCTTAATTTATATAATCTTTTGCACAATATTCTAAGTGTACTAGTAATGAAATTAGATTATTGTATGGCAGTGAGGACACAACACTGAGAAACAACTTTTTTTTTACTTCAACGTTGAATGTTTTCATCAGGTTGTGGGGGTGGCTATTGGGGCATTTTCTTCCCCATTATAAATTAACATCAGTGTCTGATTTGGGGAAAATATGTTTGTTTTATACTCAAAGCACAAGAACTTTTTACAAATGCTTATCCCATCGCAATACTGATCAATAGGACCCTATCAGAATGTTACATTCCTTCACTATGGAAAACAGCCCATGTTATTCCTCTCCACAAAGGGGGTTGCTCTACTGAGCTATCCAACTATAGGCCTATAGCCATTCTCTCACCACTAGCCAAAATAATAGAGAAATGCATACATAAGCAACTCATTCACTATCTTACAATGAACAACCTACTGGCCAATTCTCAGCATGGTTTCAAGCCACATCATAGTACCACAACTGCCCTCCTTTCCTTTACCAACACTATTAACCTAAACCAGAATTCTAATTTGCTCTCCTCAGCTCTCTTTCTTGACCTGTCAAAGGCTTTTGATATGGTTAACCATCAGTTACTAATCCACTCTCTAGAAGGCATATCCCTGGACAACATGCTATTTAATGGTTTACATCCTATCTAAATGGAAGAAAACAAGCAGTTCTATGGCAGGACAAACTGTCCACACTCCTACCTCTCACCCTTGGAGTCCCTCAGGGCTCTATCTTAGGTCCCCTGCTTTTTTCCATTTTCATTAATAACCTTCATGCAGCCATCCCAGAAGCCACCTGCATCCAGTATGCAGATGATTCCACTCTTATCTGTTCTGCCTCCTCCCCATCAGACCTTCAAAGCCTAACCCAAACTACATTTAATAGAATTGAAACCTGGTTAGTTAATAAATGTTTGCTCTTAAACCCTAACAAAACTAAATTACCACTTTTCAACCCTACCAATCGATCTACTTCTCTTTCTTTCTCCATCTCATCCAACAATGGCACCTCTATTCTCCCAGACGTCAGCACTAAGCTATTAAGGGTTACAGTTGACAACAATCTCAAATTTGACTTGCATGTAAATAAAACCATCAAAGATGTTAACCAAAAGCTCAGCTCACTATACAGAAATAAACCTTTTCTAACCCCACTAGCCCGTACTACTATAGCCTGCACTCATCTACTCTCTAGCCTGCTATATGCTTCCCCTATACTCTCCAACTTGAATAAGACTGAAATGAATAAACTCACCTGCAATTATAACCATATAGCTAGATTTGCTACCAACTCTATATACAGGACCCATCATTGCCAAAACCTTGAGCTCCTAGGTTGGTTAGAGTTCCCTAACCTACTTCGGTTCAACCAGCTCATAGTTGCACGCACAATTCTCACACACACAGAAAAAATCGCCTGCTCTTAGAAACATTATAAAAGTGTACTGTCACCTTAGGCCACTACGCTCAGCTAACAAACTAATGGTCCAAACACAAAGAGCTAGTAATTGGGCTGGAGACTCACTATTTACTAATTAAATGGCAAAACCTGGAACTTACTCCCCACCAACCTTACACTTGAAACCTCTTTCAATCTCTTTAAAAAAGGCCTTAAACAATATTTTAAAAACAACTGGCACTGCCCCTGCACTAACCCAGATTAATCTCCATAGAAACCCTGTCAATTATACTCTCTTAACTAATGCCTATTTGAGCCAATATCTGTAGAATACTACATAACATTTAACTGTATAGAAAAATGCTACATTGCAAACTGTATATTCCATAAGGCTGCTTTAAGTATCTACTGTTTACCCTAGTGCCATAATTAATGAAAAACTGTTAAATTCTTATGTTTTTTTCTCCTATATGAATGTAATTCCTACTCTGTCTTGGTTAACAGACTCTTGAATAAGGTATCACTTCTATAATTGCTGTTCTTCTTATAATCTGCTATGCTTATTACTGTTATTGCTTGTATCTGTGATTTGGAGCTTTTCTCCCCGGGTCTCCACTGAAAATGGACATGTATCCAGTCGGACTATCTCGGTAAACAAATGTAAAATAAGAATAAAAATAAAATAAATAAATGTTCAACACAAAGAATATTTTGAGGCAAAGAGATAAAGAGAAAAAAGAAGTAGGGAAACTTTTTTGTATGACTAAAGATTTGTGAATATAGTTGATTTGTGTGCAAATGAAGTAAATGGTGATGATCTGAATAGGCTTAGGTATTTCATTTTGGCCAATGTGAGTTTAACAAGAGGTGGGTATAAAATTACTAGTTTGAATCAGTTAGAATATACAGTAAGTTAATACTGAAATACAATCATTGATTCTAAGAGACTTGAATAAATTGGCAGTGTTTAATCCAAATAAGAAAACATATGTGTTAAAATGCTAAAATGTAAAAATATGGAAATATGTCTTTATTTATTTATTTATTTATTTATTTATTTACATTTGTTTACCAGAAAATTCCGACTGGACACAGGTCCATTTTCAGCAGATGCCCAGGGAGAAAAGCTACACACAATCAAAACAAGTAACAATGCAAAGTAAGTAAAACTGTAGTAACATGAACAGTAAGCATGTATGAAGAGAGCAGTTGTGGTACATAAAATGTAGAATCACACTATAAAAATTTAGAGATGACATTGTAAACACAGGAAGACATAGCATGCCCAGTTGATAACTATGTTTGGATAAATTGAAAGAATAACATTTACATGTTCTAAACGTGTTTAAATTGACAGTTAAAGTTAAGTACGCTAACAGACATATAGCTGACATGCATCATAAGGAGATGTAAGCAGGAAGGGTAGAGAAGAATATCAGAGGGAAATGAAAAGAAAAAAGGGGGTATAACGATCTGACTATGGGAGGCCGGGTAGGAAAAGGGGGAAAGGGAGGAGAGGATGTGAGGAGAGGAACATAAGTTAGTCTTAGTCTGGATTGGTACAAGGACATAGCCAGTGTTTTTTAAGTGGGCTTTTAGTTTGGATTTGACGTGATGGGATGAAGGTAGGGTGGTAATGGGGTGGAGGTGTTCCATAATTTGGATATTATGCAGGAGAACAGAGCTTCTCCAGCTGAGTTTTTGGCTTTGGTAACTTGGAGTTGTTTTTTGTTGCTGGAGAGGTAGAGGTCTAGTAGTAGAGTAGGGATGGAGAAGGTTTTGAAGGGATGGCATGTTTCGAGGATGGTTTACTAATTTATGAGCAAGGGAGAGTTGATTAAGCCAAAGAAGTTGTGGGAGTTCAAGCCAATCAAGTTCTTTAAGTGAGTCGCAGTGATGGCTGCAGTAAGATGATCCAGTGGCAAATTTGACTATTTTGTCATAGCAGGCCTCTAGCTTGTTTAGATCAGTTTTTCTAAGATTGGTAAGTATAGGAGAAGGGTAGAGTAAGGTTGATATGAGATGGGAGTTGGCAACTGAGATTTCGGCTGCTTTGGTTTGGTATTGCCTGTGTCTATACAATTATCATAATTTTTGTGCACCTTTTTTATGGTTAGAGAAATGTGAGTGTCGAATTTAAGATGATTGTCAATCTCAATGCCAAGTTGTTTGGTGTGTTTTTTAGGGGAGATGATGGCGTTGTTGGCCAGAATATTGAAGTGGGGGTTAGTTAGGTTGAGCTTAGTGGTTGGAAGATGAGGAGACTAGTCTTGTTAGGGTTGAGTAATAGCTGGAATTTGGATAGCCAGTTTTCAACAGAGGAAAAGGCTTCCTGTGTGATTTTATGAAGTTCTGGTATAGTTGGGGCTGACCAGATAAGAGATGAGTCATCTGAATACTGTATTAGCGTGGCCTGCTTGGTGGTTGTGAATAGGTTATTGGTGAAGAGTGGGATGGATATTCAGATCCCGACCCCACCCCCTGCCCAGAAACCAACAGTGAAAAACTTCTCTAAAGCAAATTTCACACTCCTCAAAACCGAGGTTGAATCCTTCAAAGCCCCCGGGCCTGTGGAAAATATGGCCCAGACCGCAAAAAATCCTTTATAAACGCATTCTATGAACACCTTCAGGAATGCATGGATCATGCGATCCCAAATAAAACCAAGACCCAATCCTCCAAAGGCAGACGTCCTGTCTGGTGGACCCCAGCCATAAACAAACTATACAACAGAAGGAGGAAGCTACTAAATGATAGAGCAAAATCCCAAAAAGGGAAGGCATCACTGATCAGTATTAGCAAAAAACTACGGGCACTCATAAAATTGTCTAAGGCCAGCTTCGAGAGAAAATTGCACAGGACACTAAGGATAATCACAAGGCTTTCTTTAGTTATGTTAGGAACCTGGGTGGTAATTCACAGATATGCTCAGAATTAGTCCAAAATGACAAAAAATACACTGAACCCACAGACATTGCCAACATCCTAGCTGACAGGTTCAGCACAAACTTCTCCCTCCCCACCAAAGGGCAAATATCTATCCCAGCAGAGTGCTGCCCCCCTGACATCTCAGATGCTCAGGTAAGAGCCGCCCTCTCCAAAGCAAAAAACACAGCATCAATGGAACCAGACGGTGTCCCGGGCTGCGTCCTACATGAACTGCAAGAAGAGCTAAACCCAAACATAAAACTACTGTTCAATCTCAGCCTTACTACAGGATATGTGCCCAAAGAGTGGCGTACAGCAACAGTGGTCCCTCTCCATAAAGGTGGTGCCTCCACGGATCCTGAAAACTATCACCCCATAAGTCTGACTAGCTTGGTCTGCAAAGCTATGGAAAGGATCATCATAGACCTCATAAATAAAGATATTGGGGACCTACAGACACTGGATCCTACCCAGTTCGGCTTTGTTAAGGGCAGATCCTGCCTCTTAAACCTGGTTGATTTCTTTGAAACAGTCACCAAGGTGATTGACGGGGGGAAGGTGGTCCACACAGCCTACCTGGACCTCACAAAAGCCTTCGATACAATACCCCACTCGGGCATTATAGATAAGCTCACCAGCTTAAATATAAACCCCTATGTCACTAGATGGATTGCAAACTGGCTCAAGGACAGAACCCACATGGTTAGAATTGCTGGAGCCATGTCAGACTCCAAACCAGTTACAAGTGGTGTCCCACAAGGCTCAGTCCTGGGACCTCTCTTGTTCGGTATATATTTCTCGGAGGTACAGGCCAACATGGAAGGACTGTGGCTGACCAAGTTCACAGATGACTGCAAACTGGGTGCCATAATCGACTCTCCAGCCGACACAAGCATCCTCCAAAAGGGCCTCATAGAAACAGACAACTGGTGCCAGAGCCATGGCCTCAAGCTAAATGCCAAAAAGTGTATAGTCATCCCCTTTGGCAAAAACAAAGTGCCCACAAATTACCACATAGGTGGTAATCCATTAAGTACAGAAGAAGTAATTAGGGACCTGGGGACCCAAGTTGATAGCAATCTCTCACTTGACAACCATGTGGCCAAAGTGGTTAGAAAAACATTTTATATAGCCCACCTAATCATGAAGGGATTCACATCTAGATCAGGGGAGGTCATAGTGTCTCTTTACTCATCCCTCATCAGGCCCATAATTGAGTACAATGCCCCTTTTGGGATGTACCTAACCAGACACCTGCAGCAACTGGAAAGACCCCAAAAGTACCTCACCAAGAGGATCAAAGGGCTCAAACAGATGCCATATGCTGCCCGGTTAAAGAAACTCCAGCTCTACTCAGTGGCATACCACCTGTTCAGAGGTGATCTGTGCCTGACGTATAAAGCCATGTCCAACCCGGAATTAATGGACATGCTGCACCTCAGAAAATCCAAATCCCATCGAGCTACGCGCTCAAGAGACTTGAACCTCAGCACTGAAATAAATAGGACATGCTGGAGGTACAGATTCATAACCCAGAGGCTCCATTCACTCTGGAATAAAATCCCAGTCCAGGTTAGGCAGAGTCCCTCATTGACTCTCTTCAAGAGGAATCTTGATGAGTGGATGGGAGATCGTAGGTTTACCCCGGGTATCACTTCTGTGTCACTGTTAGACAGAGGCACAGTATACTAACCTCGAAAAAGGGCATAGCAAAATAAATTTAAAATGGGTGGCGAAAGCCAAACACATTCTGGCTAGGCTTATAAATGCCCTAGGGCAGATAGCCTAGTATGAACCTATAATAGTGGACCAAGGATGGATCCTTGGGGGATACCAAGTGTGACAAAAAGTTGAGATGATTGGTTGTTATGCCACACAATAGATGGTTGGCAGCCATCTAGATAGCTGTGAAACCAGTTTCTAGCTGATTGAGAAAAGGAGAGGTTAGTGAGAACAGAGAGTAGCAGTTTGTGTGAAACCATATCAAAAGCCTTGGACAGGTCCAGGAATGTGGCAGAGGAGAACAGGCCGTTGTTTTTGTGATGAAGCATAGTGTCAGTGAAAGAGAGTAAGGCTGTGGTAGTACTATGGAATGGCCTGAAGCCATGTTGGCTGTTGGAAAGAAGGTTATTAGTTTGTAAATAGTCTAGGATTTTAAATAATAGATTAATTATTTAATTAATTAATTAATTAATTAATTAATTAATTAAACTATTTAAAAATAATTTTATGCAATTGAAAAAATGTATTTGTTAAAAATGTTAAAATGTGAACATATGGATAAATATCTTTAAATAATATACTGATTAATGAAATTATTTATAAATAATTGCATCTAATTCAGATTTTATACACAACTAGCAGGCCGTATACTGAGTTGATTGGGTAAATATTTATTTTTATTTCCCTATCTGCACATGTAATTGTAGTAATATATATTTAACTCTGAAGTGATGTATGTGTTTTTTCAAGTTATGACAGTGGAAGTTCTGACCAAATATGTCATAGAACACATGATACTTTACAGATGGAGAATACATTTGAAAGGTCTTTTCAGGTATGTGAAGCTATGGTTGCATCAAACAATCATTTTATGGAATTATCAGTTGATTCCTATTCAGAGAATGTGCAACAGAAGGTGAAAAATAATTATGTGGAAAAAGGAGATGAACGTGTACTATGATGAAATTAATGTGCAGCAGTGTTTGGATATGAATATAATGCCAAGAGATTTAAGAACTGATAAACATCCAGCTTATCTGTTTCCAATAGATGATAATGACTTGTGGGATCACTGACAAATAGCTAGTTTTAATTGTACAAAGGAATGGGTGAAGATATTTGTAGAATTTGGAGGACATTCATATTTTAGACTGGTCATACACACTAATCAAATGAGATAATGAACAGAAAAATCTTCTCCAGCTTGAACTATATGAGAAAAAAATAACTAAAATCTTAAGTAAATATAGCCAATGGAAAATGAAATAGATTTACATTAAAAAAAGAATAAATTGAGAGATCAAGATGATTTTTTAAATATTTTTTCCTGCCATCACCCATCTAATATGACAACCCACCCGTAAGGAATGAAACAAGAGAATTAGCAGTTATGTTTGGCTATTATATCAGATGCATCAGGCAGTGAATTTGCAAGTAGTCGCTCCATCTCATTTGAAGAAATTGAAGGTGTTATGGTTATTTTATGATCTATTCAACAGATTAGTGTTTCATCTTAAACAGGAGCTCATGGAAGTTTTCCTGGTAGGTATCCTAGAACAGGAAGTAAGCAGGTATGAAACATAGGATGGAACATCTCCAGCAAATGTTTATAGTCTACAGCCAAGCATGTTGTCATTTGTTCCATCTTGTACCACTTGTTGGGATGTTATCCAAACTGAGCTTCTTAGACTATGAAGAAAACTCTGGCCTTTGGATTATGTTTCACCAATAGTCGGAAGATGTTCTTAATAAAATTGCAATGAAAGCACTAAAAAACGGTTCACTGTTTTCTGGTCCCAACACAGGTTGGTTTGGTTTGGGTAATTTTTCCTGTGTTGAGCTGCTATGTTTTTTTCAATAATCAGGATATAAGTAAAGAGATAGTGACATCAAATGAAAGTTTACAGCAGCGGAGTCTGCATTTTTGAATTAGAATCTAGTGATTTAACAATACATTCAGTTGGCAATGGTTCAGCTTATGAACAAGACAGAGTCTGTATGCGCTAAGGTTATGAAATATTTAAGTTAAAGATTTGAAATAGTCAAGCTCATTCTTAACTCCTAAAGATAATTTCATTCTGAATGTTTTTGAAACTATGTGTAAAAATGAATTATTTAAAGAGTTTAAGAAACATAAAAGTGTCACTGCCTTACATTTTAACAAAAGATTAATGGTATGCATTGCTATAGCTGAAGAATGCTAAAAATAAGTATGTTGTAACTAAATCAGATAAAGGAGAAAATTTAGTAATCATGAACAGAAATGTTTATTTTAGCATATGTAATACATTATAAGGAAAATTAATATGAAAGAATTGATTCTGATTGTTTAACGCATTTTAATAATGTCCACGTAAAAGAGAGATACCGTATACAGTTGTACAAGTTTTTGATTCACATTCCCTGTTCACAAAACAAAATTGCCATCAGGATAACAGCTCTACATGTGTAAAACATATATACTACTTGAAATAACAGATAATGTTTAAACTGAACAGATAATTCCACACTTAAATGCACAGACAGGGAAGTAAAAGAAAAAAATCTTTATTCATCCTAGTGTATTGGCATACTACATTCTAGGGTTGTATAATATATATCACATTTGAAATTAAATTTTTTATTGCATTCTCAAAATTCATAACTATGTTGTTCAACTGCTATTCTAAGCATCTTAGTTTTGGTTTTAGCATTTGTGCTTTAAGCCAGTTATTTTACATTTAACAAGGTTTTTGTGGTCTACACTCTTGTGGACAAACCCTTATCAAAACCCTCTCTCCATAAGTCTGCCAAGTATTCAGAACACTATGTCTGGACAATTCCCAACAGTTTCTCCTGCCAGCCTGGTTGACATGGGCATACTGAGACAGTGTATCAAATGCCTTATGTTCACTGAGAGCCCTCTTCTCCTAGCACATAATTCTTCTACTTGTGGGAAATGCATCTACATCAGTAACCTGGAATCCATGCTCTCTCACGCCACAATCAGTACTCCTGACAAAGAAGAGATTGCCAGCACAAATACCACACCACCCAGATTACATAGCCAAGCACAACGTACACCCATGTATGCAGAGGTTCTCAATAAAAACTTACCTAAACAGCAGGGACCTTCAAAACACACTCTCAAACATTCCACTCACAACACCAAACACATCACACACAGCAGGCAACACAACAGTGTCTCACAAACACAAACCATAATGCATAGCAATAAACCAAAGCAGCCCATAATGCATAACAATAAACCGAACATACTAGTCATTGGCAAATCAGTTTTGAGACACACCAATGTCCCCCTCACCAGGCTCAACAAGGATAAGGTCATGGTCAGTTGTCTGTCAAGTGCCAGAATCCGCCACATCACGCATGCACTTCAGTGTCTCCACAACAGGTACTATAACTCGGTCATTGTCCATGTTGGTGTGAATATCATTGTTGGAGCCTTCCTGTGTCCTGAAAGAGTGCTCTTCAAACTATCTGGAGATATACAAAGCTGAGTATATTTTTCTGGCACTTCAGAGTTGTGTACTGGTAATTGTTGTTTGACTAATGTTATATCATTGCTGGCTGACTTCAGAGTTGTGCACTGTTATTTTTGCTTCACTGTATAGTTTTTCAGATTTCTGCTGAAGGTGATTTTCCCCCCTCCCCCTATTTCTCTGTGTCTTAAGTTGGTATAACTGGTTTTGCATCCTGTGTGTTATCTGACCATCTCAAGGATTACTTGCATAAAATTAGACCCTCTTAGTAAAAAAGTCTGCATATCATTGTTGGAGCCTTCCTGTGTCCTGAAAGAGTGCTCTTCAAACTATCTGGAGATATACAGAGCTGAGTAAATTTTTCTGGCACTTCAGAGTTGTGTACTGGTAATTGTTGTTTGACTAATTTTATATCATTGCTGGCTGACTTCAGAGTTGTGCACTGTTATTTTTGCTTCATTGTATAGTTTTTCAGATCTCTGCTGAAGGTGTTGGTTTTCCCATACCCATACCCACTCTCCCTATTCCTGTGTTGTTGTTTAAATTTGGAGGTTTTTGCAGTTGCCTGCCCCCACTGTAGATTTGATCTGGGTCACTCCCCCCAGTCCCATCTCTTTACCTCATTCTACCTAATAGACTCCTTCTGCATTGTTTTTAGTCATTTTTAATTTAATTGCATTTTCTAAACTGTTTGGTCTAACATTGCAACATACTCAAGTGTGCTAGCTTGCACTGTATTTGAATTGTTTTGACTGCTGTTTTAGCTACTTTTCTGTATATATATATATTTATATATATATATATATATATATATATATATATATATATATATATATATATATATATATAAATACCTTTCCTGTAACTAGTGTAGTCCAGATTCAGATTTGCTGTATCCAGGACTGTATGTAAGCTTCTGAGCCCCCCCAAGCTTTCTGTGTTGGAGGAAAGCCTTCTAGCTTATCAGTGGGAGTGGTAAGCATTAGGTAACCTATCTACCACATAAGGAGTGGTTCTGGCCCAGAAATTGTAGTTATTGGCCGTTTGGGCAGTTTTTCCATCTCTCTCAACTTTCTGATTTAAAAGCCCTCATTTGCACTTGTTTCCCCCCTTTCCTGTAACTAGTTTAGTCCAGATACAGATTCTTACTTTTAGCACTTGAATTTGCTTATTCGTGATCAGCACTTGTTCAGAACTTGTAAGCACTAAATAACCTACTAATTACTACAGCACTCAACCTTTCTCATTACCTAGAGGAAAATAGTTTTGGTACTCACTTTCCTCACTTGCTTAGAGAAAAACAGCTCTTGTACTCACTTTCCTCACTTATCTAGAGGAAAATAGTTTTTTATTCAGGCATGTCCAAGGGTCAGCTCCCAGTGTTCTCTCCTGTCTATCTGATGAATCTGGGCATCTTGGGGCAATGTAGAAATTGCCTCATGTACACAGACAACCCTCTCCTCCTACCACCCAACACTACAACCTGTGAGAGATGCACTTATCTAGCCAAACTGGAGGTAAAGCACTCTCCAATCAAGACTGAACTTGACAGTCAAGAGGAGAAGGTAAACACTTGCACCACACCACACTCATCACATAGTCTCATTAACTCTACACCACCAAAATCCACACATAGAAATACAAAAACATTCACAGAGGCTCTCAATAATAATCTGCTCAAGCAACAGAGACCTCCAAAGCAGAAATGCAAGCAACCTCCACCCCACAACACAACCCAAATGACACATAGCCCGCAGACTCAGTGTGCCAATCAACCACAGCCAATAAGGCAAAACAACGTACCCAACACACTAGTCATAGGCGACTCTATAGTCAGGCACACGGATGTCCCACTCACCAGGCTAAACAAGGAGAAGGTTACTGTCAGCTGCCTGTCGGGTGCCAGGATCTGCCACATAACCCACGCACTCAGGTCACTCCACAACAAGTACAAATATGACTCTGTCATTGTCCATGTTGGTGTGAACGACCTGAGACGTATCTCCCTGGACTACATGAAAAGAGACATGGAAAAGCTCTCTGATCTTGTAGCCCAGACAAGTATGACCCTAGCCCTGAGTAGCATTCTGCCATCACCCAGAATGATGCCACAGTACAAGGACAAAATTATTGACTTCAACAATTGGCTAAGCTTCTGGTGCCATTCTAAAGGGATCCAGTATCTGTCTGCCTGGGATGACATGGTCGACAGACCACGATGCTTTGCCAGAGATGGCCTGCACCTGTCACCCCTGGGATTCCAAATACTGGCTAAGGTTCTTGCCACCCCTATAGTGGCTTTTTTAGGCAAGGTTCAAATGACAAATTCACCACTGTAACAGGAACAGGCAAGCAAAAATTGAGGGTGATGCTACTCAATGCCAGAAATCTACATCTCAAAATACACTCACTCGAGGCACTCCTTAAAATGGAGAACATCGATATCTGTGCAGTGACTGAGACCTGGTTCAAGGCTCCAGAGAGCACCCCTGCAGTACCAGACTATAAGTCATACCACACTTTTCGACCATGTAACCTGGACCGGAACACCAAAGGCGGAGGTGTATCCATATTCATTAAGGATATCCACACCTCCAGGCTAGTTGCTCAGCATAATGCAGCCAAGATTATCCAAGTGCAACTAACTCTGGGCAAAACTGTAATCCAAATTGTAGCTTGCTACAGATCACCCACCATGCCCCAGGATTCCCACTCCTCTTTTCTCGATGTACTGGAAAATATTAGGATTCAACCAAACACCCTAATAATGGGCGATTTCAACTACCCCACCATTAACTGGGAAAACTACTCATGTACCAACTTCTTCACTCAACGCTTTCTGGAATTCATAAACTCCAATGCCCTGGATCAACTTATCCACACCCCCACTAGGGGCAACAATATCCTAGATCTAGTCATTACCAATATGAGTCACCGGTGTTCCACACCTGAAGTCAGTGCCTCATTGGTCCGATCTGACCATAAGCTAATTACCCTAGATATCCACATCCTGCCTCCACCTCCCATTAAGGAAGCCATAATAAAAAATTTCTCCACAGCCAACTACATGCTTCTTAAGACAGAAGTGGTGAACTTCATGACACCCATGCAGATGGACAATACAGTAACGACTACTGAATCCTACACAATTGAACTTTATAAGCACTTACATGAGTGCATGGATCGTGCTATCCCAAACAGAACCAAGATGCTAGCCTCCAAAAAAAGGAAGCCAATCTGGTGGTCCCCAGCCATAAACAAACTGTACAACAGAAGGAAGAAACTCTTGCAAAAGAGAGTAAAATCCCACGAGTGGAGGAGCTCCCTGGTCAGCCTCAATAAGAAGCTGTGATCCCTGATAAAATCCTCCAAAGCTAGTTATGAAAACAAAATCACCACTGATTCTAAAGACAATCACAAAGCATTCTATAGCTATGTCAAGAATCTGAATGGCAACACTCAGATCTGCTCTGAGTTACAGCACAATGGCACTAAATATACAGACCCAACTGATATTGCCAACATCCTGGCAGATAGGTTCAGTGCTAACTTTACCCCCCTCTCACCCCCTAAAGAGCCCATCTCTATACCGGAAGAATGCAACGTTCCTGTAATCACGGCTGCACAGGTAAAAACCACACTCTCCAAAGGCAAGAACACAGCATCCATGGGACCAGACAACATCCCTGGCTGTGTTCTATATGAACTACAGAACGAACTGGCACCCCACCTAAGTACCATGTTCAATCATAGCCTCACCTCAGGCTTTGTGCCTGCTGAATGGTGCACAGCAATGGTTATCCCACTCCACAAGGGGGGAGCGACAACAGACCCAGGAAACTACAGCCCCATTAGCCTGACGAGCCTGGTCTGCAAGGCCATGAAATGTATCATCATGGAACTTATAAACAAAGACATTGATAATCTCCAAACTCTGGATCCCACCCAGTTTGGGTTTGTAAAAGGCAGATCATGTCTCCTAAACCTGATAGACGTCTTTGAAGCAGTCACCAAAGCCGTAGACAAGGGTAAGGTGGTTCACACAGCCTATCTAGATCTTGCCAAGGCTTTGGCACCATCCCCCACTCTGGAATTATAGATAAACTCACTAAACTAGGTATAAATCCCTATGTCATAAGATGGGTTGCCAAGTGGCTCAATGACAGAACCCACACTGTAAAAGTACCAGACTCCAAATCCGACTTCAGACCAGTGACAAGTGGAGTACCACAGGGTTCAGTTCTGGGTCCTCTCCTGTTTGGTATCTACTTCTCTGAAGTACAGGCTAACACAGAAGGTCTTTGGCTAATGGAGTTCACAGATGACTGCAAACTAGGAGCCATAATCAAAACTCCTAACGATGTGGACATCCTACAAAAGGGCCTCACTGAGACAGATGCCTGGTGTCAAAGCCATGACCTCAAGCTCATTGCCAAAAAGTGCATGATCATCCCCTTTGGTGAAAACTCTGTACCCATGAACTACAACATAGGCGGTAGTATATTTAACACTGAAAGTGTGATAAGAGACCTTGGGACACAGGTGGACAGTAGTTTCTCCTTTGATAATCACATCGCCACAGTAGTCAGGAAATCCTTCTATGTGGCACACCTCATCACAAAAGGTTTCTCATCCAGAATAAAAGAGGTCATTGTTCCCCTCTACTCATCACTCATTAGACCCATTATAGAGTACAACACCCCTTTTGGTATGTACCTCACAAGACATCTCCAACAACTGGAAAGGCCGCAGAAATACCTCACAAAGAGCATTACTGACCTCAAACAGATGCCCAATGCTGACCGTCTCAAAAAACTCCAGCTTTACTCCTTCGCATATCGCCTATTCAGAGGTGATCTCTGCCTAACATACAAAGCTATGTCAAACCCAGAGCTGTTGGACATGCTGCACTTAAAGAAATCCCATTCCCTCCGAGCTACACACTCTAGGGACCTAAACCTTGTCACCACAATAAACAGAACATGCCGGAGGGATAGATTCCTGTCCCAGAGACTTCCCATACTCTGGAATAAACTACCTATCTATATCAAACAAATCTCCTCATTAGCACTCTTCAAGAAAAATCTTGATGACTGGATGGGAAATAGGAAACTCACCCCGGGGATCACCTCTGTGGCTCTGCTTGACAGTGGCACAGGAAAATAATTTTCTTTGGTGGCAAAAGCCAGGGTACCTTTTTGGCTGGGCTTGTATAGACCCCAGGGCCGATAGCCTAGTACCTACCTATGAACCTATGAATGGCTCGAGACTTACCTCCCACATCAACAGCAACCCCCTAAGCACACAATCTGTGGTGAGAGATCTGGGTAGACAGGTTGACAACAATCTCACATTTGACCATCATGTAGCGACAGTGGTCAGAAAAGCCTTTTACTTGGTTCCTCTCATAAGTAAAGGGACTTGCATCCAGAAGAAAATAGGTTATTACCTCTCTGTACTACTCCCTCATTAGGCCAATAATTGAGTATAATGCCCAGTTTGGTATGTACCTCTCCAAACACCTGCATGAACTGGAAAAGCCACAGAAATAACTCACAAAGAGACTCCATGGCCTCCAACATCTGCCTTATCAAGACAGGCTCAAATCACTATCACTCTACTCAATATCATACAGATTGCTCAGAGGTGATCTGTGTCTTGCCTACAAGGCAATATTGGACCCTGCCCTACTAGAGATGCTCCATAACCATAAGTCTTACTTCTCACGTGTTACCCAGTCAGGAGACCTAAATCTAATATGTGACATTACCAAAACCTGCTGGAGAGACATGTTTGTCTCCCAGAGGCTACCCCATCTCTGGAATAGACTTCCCATACATGTCAAACAGAGTACCTTGCTGACCCTCTTCAAGTGCAACCTTGATAAGTAGTTGGGAAACCACAAATTTGTCCCAGGGGTTCCACCTGTGTCCCTCATTGACAGGGAAGACAGGTGCCGATTGAAGTTTCATTTTTGGGAATAAACTGTTGACTAGGCTTGTATGGGCCCCAGTGCCATTAGCCTAGTAACCATCTATGATTTTATGATCCTATGATCCCATGATGCCCTGTAGTGTCAGTGTAGAAGGATTCCAACAGAATGTGAGGATTTTATTGGACAGTATCTTTAAAACCTATATAGAAAATTCAGATTGTTGCAGTTAAAATACAGAGGTAGTTGATTTTTTTTTCAGGAACAAGTAATATATGTGATATATAAATGTTTTATTATTACTCTGTGTAGGCAATAAAACAGTGTCATTGCATTTTGTGGCAAGAATAAATAACAGCACATGAGTTATTAAGGTAGTGCATGGTATTTTGGAAAATACAATAGATTTTGCAGATATTACCTTGTCAGGAAAAGTTGGACATAAAATTAAAACCTACATAATAAAGAAAGAATACCTACTAGTACTTTCCTACATATGAGCATTGGGAATCATCCCTGTCTTGTAAAGTCTCTACCATTCACTGACTTTTTACATTTAAAATGCAGCACTACTGAATTTGCTGATTTAGTCAAACAGGATCAAGAGCTCATCGTCTGATTACATAAAATAGGTAACTTCTTGAACTGACAATGAACAGAGCAATGAGCAGATTAGACAATTCTGAGGATACTTGTGTTCAAAGTAGAGAATATTTTTGATGCACAGAAATGATTTGGAGGGTAAATTAAGAACACTTTTTGTGTGATTAAATATTCATTGTTCTCAAGGTTTTTTTTTTACGATAATAAAGAACAATTTGACTATTATTTTTGTGGATCAAAAATTATGGAAAGATTTACCCAAATCCTTAATTTTTCTCATTTAAGGACACTGGACATTGAGAAAATGTCTTATAAACTCCTTCTGCAAATTGATTTGGTAGAGGGGATGTAGTGAGTGCAAGTTTGTGAGAAAATGTAATCAAGTAAACATAAGTGGTAAAATCTTAAAAAAATATATAACTGCCAAAGCAAATAGGAAATTAAGGTGAAAGTTCCAGAACATTTGTCAGACATTCGTAATAGAAGATTTGAGATATGATTGCATTGTGTGCCCATGAAGTAAATGATGGTAATTTGAATATGTTTTGGTATTAGTTTTAGCCAGTGTGACTTTAACCAATATTTGGGAGAACATTAGTACTTTGATCAGTTAAAATGTAAGTCAAATTGAAGTATACTACATTAATTCAATAGGTTTGAATACAACTGTTAATTGGCAGTGTTTGCTCTAAATAAGAAGATATATTTGCTAAAATGTTATAAATGTGAAAATATGCATCCGTATGTAATTATGATGTAGTGCATGGAATGTGCTGATTATGCTCCGATATTCAGAAAAAGACAAACTATGTTAGGCAGTAAAATCTGCCTATACTAACTAGCAAATTACAGCAGCAGAACAAAACTGTTTCTGCCTGCTGTCTGTACCCTTAACATGTCCCCAACTTCAAGTAAAAAGAAAAAAAAACTTAAAAAGCGTTGTTAGAATAAAATGATGTGTGTTTGCCTGCATACTCTGAAGAATACGAACGCTGAAACTTAAATGTATGTCATTATTAAATTACTTCAAGCCTCAGTGGTTTTTCTGAAAGCCATATATTTTATGAAGAACAGACCAAAAATATGAAGCAATAATCTGGATGTCCCATGAAAACCTAGATACCTGAAAGGTATAGAGGAAAGTGTAAACATAGTGGACTGTGTTATTGTACCTATCTTGAAAGCCAGGAAAACACTAAGTTATTTTTATTCCTTTAACTAGCAGTACATAAAGCAGATAAAGCTCCTTGCACTACAATGAATTATCATTGCCTCACTGATCATAACCCCTTATTATGTGTTTTTAACATGGATTCACTTCTTAAGCTTCACTCTCAAGGTGAATTTCTTGGTATCCATGTCTGGAACACATAATAAGAAGGTTAAGATTGACAAACTGATCATAATCCTCTATGTTGTATACCCCTAGAAGGCAGTATGCCAAGACACTATGATGAATAAAGTTGTTTTTTTTTTCTTTTACTTCCCTATCTGTGCATGCAAGTGTGGCATTATATGTTAAATTCCAAAATTATGTGTGTTATTTCAAGTAGAATATTTTTTACACATGAACATCTATTATCTTGATGGTATTTAGGGAATGTGAATCAAAAATGTGAAAAAAAATGTACACAGTATTTCTCTTTTACAGGGCCAGTTTTTATTGCATTTCTGTTCCACTGTTAGTTGTATTTGTTAATTTTTATTGCTTCTGTTTTGAAGCTGCACCTACATTTTGTCATGCTGTGATCAGTGCTCTACTCTGGTAACCAAAACATAAAAAACAAATAAAAAAAAAATCAGTGGAAACATTTATAATATACCTTGAATGCTTCTTAAATCCGTTTATAATGTTGCCAAAGACTCCATTAATTTTTTGGATATCACAGTTGACAAAGCCAAGGACAACATGTGCTTTCAATAAAATATGTATAGTAAACTACATTTTCTAATGCATACTTGCACTTTAATAGTTCTCTCCCAGGTTTGACTATCATGACTGACTTTGTCAAATGATAATGATCCACAAAAATCCAAGAAATCCCTGGAACTGGAACAGAAATCCAAGCAAAGAATAAACCACTGACCAAGAAACCAAAGATCACAGCAAATGAATCCAACAATGGTAGAAACCATTCCAGTTCACAGTTGTTGTAGAAAGAAACAATCCTTTATTGGTAAAACCACTGTAATTAGTGGTTAAGTGCTTTCTTCTAAACATAGACTTCTTCAGAACCATGAAAACTCTTCTAAACAATGAATTTGAAAGCTCAGAGAAGTAAAACCACATCTCAGGAACTGTCAATCAGTAGGCAGGTTGAACAAATCCCAGGAAAGCTCTTAAAGTTCATTTGCTGTGGTCTTTGGCTTCCTACTCAGTTGTTTGTTCAAATGATAACAATATTAAAAGAGCCAGATTATCCATTTGAATTAGTACTTGAAATTGCATAAGAGATCAAGACTGGTAGAATGGCTAGGTTCAGACCAATCTTAAATAAGCTAAGCTTCTTTTGAATTACAGTACGTATGATTAAAACTGTTTTAGACAAAAACAGAGCTATGGTTATATCTTTCACAAGAGATTCATTCAACATTAAATCCATTACTAACAAAACATTTAGTGTATATGCATTTTATTTTTTATTCTTTTATTTCCATTATATATTTGATAATTATGATCATATAATTATATTATGATCATAGCAGTTGTACATCACATGATTGTATCACATGAATCTCTATTTTAAATGGAGTGTTCACAAGATGAAATTGGACTGTGTTCTAAAATATTTGCTTTGAAGAAGTCCTTTTTTGAATGAAAGAGCTAAACATGTAATGTTGCCATGTTATTCTTGAGGCATTATTTTATAGATTATATGCATATCCCATACCTTTGATCATGACTGTACTGCTTCATTGTGAAAACCCTCCCTCTCACCATAATTTATATAAAAATAACAGCCTGATTTAATGTGTTTTGAAAACTGAAACACTTGAATTGTCGAGGAAAGCCAGATCCCACTGTTAGACCCAGAATTAGATTTCAGCACAGTGGAAAGGTCATCCTTTACTGTCCACTTATATATGCTTAGACATCTTGCCATTGCACTATCACTTCTCACCCTCTTCTGTTTCCTCTGGATTGCTTAGAAGACACTTTTATACCATCTTGAAAGCCTTTAATTCTCCAGAAATTTGGCTTTACAGACTATAGAGTTTTCTGATACTTTGCTAACTTACTGGGGCATATCAAGTTTGTTTTGTATAATTATAACTTAAAGCTCACATCATTAGCCACTTTTTTAAAATTCTAAATTGTAGGAGTTGTAGCCACTTCACAACCACTTTGCTTGGCACTACACTCAGCAGGGGATCTGATGTTTTCCATTTCCTTAACCACTTTCTTCCAGTGTTATACAGAGTCACGAGATTAGAACAAAACCCAAGTAATGAAATTTGATTGGCAGGTTCCTAATTAGTCAGGTGGTCCAGATGAAAACAGCTCACTGGGTGATAGTTTTATTTCTTAATGGGATACCTGAAAAACAAGAAAATTATATGATTAAACAAGAATAAATCTAAAACATAGCATCTAAGATCATTTTGTAAGCGAAATGAAAAAGCTTACAACTGTAATGTAAAACAGTTTAATGCTGAGTATGAGGAAGTCATGACAAATGATGAAAACACTTACCCCTGCAGTTTGACTTGCATTCACCATCAATAAAAGAAATTTAAATTCACAACATTTGGAGTAACAACTTCTTGTTATCACATCATTTATTTTTTGTGTGTTTCTTAGCTGCATTTCTGACTGTTGAACAAACACAAGATAACCAATTCAGTCACAATGTTTACTGAACCATTAGTATTTAATTGTTTGGATGTAATTGGATATAGTGACTTTCTTCATCATCATCATCATCGACCCCATTTTTCAAATTTTCTACATGGGGTTGAGATATCATGTGAATTGTTGCCATCTTTCTAAATTCAATGCTATTCTCTTCTCTTCTTCGATAGTCATTCCTGTCTGCCGCAGGTCTTCTCTCATATAACCCATCCACCTCTTTGCTGGATGCCAACTTTTCCTCTTGTCTTCTTCCTGTCTGTTCCAAATCTTCTTCACCAGATTGTTTTCTGCTTTTCTGCACATATGCCCAAACCACTATAATCTATTATCTTTGATCTTCTCTGCACTTGAAACTACTTTGGCTTCTGATCTGATGTCCTAATTTCTTCATTTGTCTGTACCACAGTATGCACCCCTACCACATGCCTCAGGCACTTCATCTCATCACCTCTAATTTCCTCAACTGCTCTTCCTTTACTGCCCAGGTTTCTATACCATACTGTAGTAGTGGTTGCACCACTGTTTTGTATACCTTACTTTCAGCTTCTTTTGGGATTCTTCTGTCATACGCTACATCTGACACTCTATGCCAGTTGGCTGCAGCTGTTATGATTCTTGTTTTGACCTCCTAATTCAGACTTTCATTCTCCCCAACCACATCCCTAGATATTTGAAGCTGTCAACCTGTTCCACTATTTTCCCTTTTATCTCATTTCTCAGCTTCTTTTGATTTCCCACATTTGCTGCCATTACAACAGTCTTATCTGTACTTACTTTTGTCTCACTGCCTTCAGTTTTGCGTCCCATTCCCCTATCCTTCGCAAATGTTTTTGCATAGAATCTGCCTGTAATCCCACATCTTCTGTATACAACTTTGTTAATTTCTCTTCTATTCTCTGAGCTGTTTTCTAAAGCAGTCCATCACAAGTATGAACAGTAGTGGGCTCAGAGCTGAAACATGATACACACCCATGCCCACTGGAAATCCCCCTGTGAGACAAAACACTGTTTGTACTTGAGTCTTTAGGTCCTTGTAGATAGCCTGCATTAATTCTACTAATGTTTCTGGGACTTCGAACCACCACAGGACTGTGCAAATCAGCTTTCTTGGGACCTTGCCATATGCTTTCTCCAAGTCCCAGCAGAGCTCATATGAATTCTTTCCTCATCTCTAGCTTCTTCTCAGCTATTTGTCTCACTGCAAACATTGGGTCAGTTGTGCTGCATCCTGATCTGAATCCACGCTGCTCATCTGTCATCTTACTTTCTGCTATTCTGCATATTCATTTATCGATCACCCTCTCCAGAACTTCCATGCAGCATGACAGAAGCTTGATGCCTCTGCACTGCCCATAGTTATAGATGTCCCCTTTTTTCTTATACACTAGCACTAGTATGCTTATTCTCTAGTCCTCTGGGATACAACTTTCTCCCCATACTGCTATGAATACCCTCCATAGCCATTTCTTCTCTATCTCACCCAACATCTTGATCATATCTGCTGTGACCTCATATCAGCCTCCTGCTTTCCTTGACTTCATGCTCATTAGTGCAGTTCTTACTTCTTCTAGACTGAGCTCTCCCTCTTCTTTCATTGTGGGCTGTATCTGGGACAGTAACTGTAAATACTTCATCCATCTGCCTTTGATGTCCTGTGTCTGACTATCTTCTTCATTTTTCTGTCTTTGCCTTATAGCCTGATAGTTACTTTGTGCCATTTATCAAATCACTTTCCAGAAGCTGATAGAGTGTCTCTGATCCCTTGTTCTTTGTTATTGCAATTCCTCTCTTAGCTTCTTTGTAAAACAACCAGTATTGCTTCTTAGCCCAATCCATCTTTTCTATCTCTCACGTTTTCCTGCACTCCTTACTTTTGATGCCTTCCTGGACTGCTGCATTCCAACATCAGCTTTCCTTATGTACTGTATCTTTCTTCCATACCTGGATCAGCCACAGATCTGTTCTGCAGTCCTTACACATATGTTTTCAGGCTCTGCCATTATTCTTCAACTCTACCTAGTTTCTCTTCTTCCCGAGGTGCTGGAGCCCTGAATAATTCATTAAACTTCTGTGCTTCTGCTTTTGTCAACATCCAGGTCTTCGGCTGAGTCTCTGTTGACCTTAGAGCCTTCTCTGACTGTTCCTTGCAGCTGATTGTGACAACCAGTGGTTTATGCTTTGAGCTGACTGTTTGACTGGGGATGACTTTTCAATAATTGAACCCCAGTGCCCTTTCTTTACTAGGTGGAAGTCTACCTGAGTTTCATGTTTGCCACTCTTGCATGTGATCTTGTGACTGTTTCTCTTTTTGAACCATGTGTTGGCTACTATTAATCCATTTGCCAGACAGATGTCTAGAATGGCCTATTCTTCTTTATTCCTGTTGCCTCATCCATGTGGACCCAGGCAATCCTCATATGCTGTTCTGTCTGACCCTACATGTGCATTCACAGCATCCATTATCAACACTTGTTGCTGTTGTCCTGTTCTATCTAGACATCGTCCAACTGCTGCCTGAATGTGAATGCACTATTTTCCTCACCATCACAACCCTCCTATGGGGCATAGGCAGAAATTATGAATAGTGTCCTATCCTTACAGTGAATTCTGGTTGCCATGATTGTCTTCTGCGGTCTTTACCTTATTGCAATTTAAACACCATTTCTAATCTGCCCTCCTGTGTAGTTAAATCTGGATCCCAAGCCAAGTAGCTTTGCTTCCCTACCCTTCCATCTTGCCACCTGGATAAATAGGATCTCCAGCCACCTGATTACCATCATATCATCCATTTCCAGGCAGTGTCCTGTCAAGGAAATTATACTGAGTGTAGCAATTCTTAGTTCATGCTTGGCAGGTTGATTGGTTTTATGCCCAGCTTTTTCTCAAAAGAACAATCCTCGGGTATTCCAGTGGGCAACTGGATATTGGCTGGCAGTAGCTTATTAAATCAGGGCTGCTGGGCTTTATGGTGGACATACACTGGCCAACAGGGGCACATACAGCCCTCCCACCATTAACATGGGTCCTTAGAGTAAGTCGGAGTAGGTCAGGTCCACAACCCACTTACACCAGAAAATACCAATTTTTTTGAGACATTAGTAAACACAACTGAATCATCTAGAGTCAATTTTTACACTGTGGAGTGGCTAACCCTAAACACAAAGATAATTTTGTAAATTAAATTAAAACCCTGCAACTAAAACTGTGTTTCAGTCCCTGTGATGTTAAAATATGACTGTAGATGCTGACAATCTGCAGGTAAGTGGTCTAGTCTCCTGTATAGATATAGATAAAAAGATAGATACCTAGAGAAATAGATAGATATGCAAAGAGTAAATTGAATTTTTATTTTTCTAGGGGATCGATGAGTTATTATAGCCCTATGAGACCTTTGCTTTCAGTCTTTTCTGTCTCATTTGTATAGAGATTTGATTGCTGTTGCTGCTGAGACTAGATGTACAGTGTGGAAAAGAGAATATTTAAATGTTTTCTGCATGTATTATACAGGGATATGCATGGTATTCAGAAACGTTATCAATGATTGCATTTTTGAGCAGTTTATGTAGATGATGAACCAGTCCATAAACAAGTTATGTTCAGTGAGCCAGTCATTATCAAGTTGGCTTTCAAAATACTCCAATGTTACAGTTATTCATCATCATCATCATCATCTTCTTTCGGTTGTTCCCGTTAGGGGTTGCCACAGCAGATCATCTGTTTCCATTTCTTCCTGTCCCCTGCATCTTGCTCTGTCACACCAACCACCTGCATGTCCTCTCTTACCACATCCATAAACCTTATCTTAGGCCTTCCACTTTTCCTGTTACCTGGTAGCTTCATCCTTAGCATCTTTTTCCCAATATACTCAGCATCCCTCTTCAGCATATGTCCAAACCAGCGTAATCTTGCTTCTCTGGCTTTGTCGAAAACCTTCCAACCTGGGCTGACCCTATAATATACTTATTCCTAATCCTGTCCACCCTCATCACACACAGTGCAAATCTTAACATCTTTAACTCTGCCACATCCAGCTCTAACTCCTGCCTTTTAGTCAATGCCAATGTCTCCAACCCATATAACATAGCCGGTCTCACTACCCTTTTGTAGAGCTTCCCTTTCACTTGTACTGGTACTCGTCTGTCACAAATCACTCCTGACACTCTTTTCCACCCACTCCATCCTACCTGTACTCTCTTCTTCACCTCTCTTCCATACTCACCATTACTCTGAACTATTTATCCCAAGTATTTAAACTCATCCACCTTCGCCACCTCTACTCCTTGCATCCTCACCATTCCTCTATCCTCCCTCTCATTCACACACATATATTCTGTCTTAGTCCTGCTGACCTTCATTCCTCTTCTCTCTAGAGCATATCTCCATCTCTCCAGGGTCTCCTCCACCTGTTCCCTACTCTCACTACAGCTCACAATGTCATCTGCAAACATCATAGTCCACGGGGACTCCTGTCTGATCTCGTCTGTCAACCTGTCCATCACCATTGCAAATAAGAAAGGGCTCAGAGCTGATACTTGATGTAATCCCACCTCCACCTTAAACGCATCTGTCATTCCCACTGCAGACCTCACCGCTGTCACAGTACCCTCATACATATCCTGTACCACTCTTACATACTTTTCTGACACTCCCGACTTCCTCATACAATACCACAACTCCTGTCTAAGCACCCTGCCATATGCTTTCTCTAAGTCTACAAAAACACAATGCAACTCCTTTTGACCTTCTCTGTACTTGTCCATCAACACTCTCAGAGCAAACATTGCATCTGTAGTTTTCTTTCCCGGCATGAAACCATACTGCTGATCATTAATCATCATGTCCCTTCTTAACCTAGCTTCCACTACTCTTTCCCATAACTTCATGCTGTGACTGATCAGTGTAGTTACTACAGCTCTGCACATCACCCTTATTCTTAAAAATCGGTACTAAAACAGTTTTTCTCCATTCCTCAGGCATCCTCTCACTTAACAAGATTTCATTAAACAATCTGGTTAAAAACTCCACTTAAGTTTCACCTAAACACCTCCATGCTTCCACAAGTATGTCGTCTTGACCAACAGCCTTTCCATTCTTCATCCTCTTCATAACTATCCTTACTTCCTCAAACAGAAAATGTTTATGTTCTAACTGAAGAAATTACTATATGATAGACAGTAACTCTTCAAGTGAACTCTTAAGATAATGTAAATTAAAACAGGATTTACAAAACAAATTATTTTTGCATGGAGATAGACTCATTTATATATTATAACTCTGAGATAACATAACAAGGACAAAGATTTGTTTTTTTGTACAAATGAAATATTGCCCTCATCATCATCATATAGCCTATAAATGACAACCAACTAGCAGAACTTCTGTGGGGGCTGAAAGTGGGCTTGTCAGCTGCAAAAGCATTTGACATTCTACATCCTGTTGACATACATTTTACTGTGGTAGTATCATATGTGCAGCACAATCCTGTCAGTTTCAAAGTTTTTATTCATACTGCTGTATCTTCCTGCAAAAAGATTCACTTTTGAAAGTTCACCTGTAGATGTTCTATATGAAACTTGAATTAACTTAGGCACACATTACAATCCCATCTACAGCCTTTGTACAGTGTTACCCTTTTATTAGTATATACAATTACAAAACTTTAGAGGCAGGCACCTAGTGCACACATTATATACATTTTTGACTGTGACAATGGCTGAATATTAAGGGTTTTAAGCTTGGTGTTCTCCATATTGACTGTTGAACAGTTGAACAATCAAAGAAAAACCTTTATCTCGCATGTGTTCACACACATTCAGACACTTATTAACCCATGTGCATACACACACACACACACACACACACACACACACACACACACACACACACACACACACACACACACACACACACACACGCACACACACGCACACACACATAAATATATGCACACATGTGCATACTCACATATCCACTCACCCCCAAACAAGCCTTTACACATTCATTTTAGACTCACCCATATACCCGCATGCATGGTCCAGCACACAGGCTCAGCATCCTTTATCCCCATAATGTGATCACTGGAGCAGGCACATACACATACACAAATACACAGACACGGAGGCACACACATGCATACATTCATTCACCCTCACTCATGACCCTGCAGACATGCACACAGACATCAGTACACATGCACAAAGTGAAACACCCTCAGCTCCTCTGTACTTCCCTGCACCATCAGTACTCCCAAAGAGTGAATAGGTCACCACTGTCTTTTGGTAGTAGTCATTTGTTCTTCTTAAAGTCTAATTTACTTGGCCAAACAATTCTCTGAACTGCTCGGCCAAGTAAATAAGGAGTTTCAAATACTTCCAAAGGAGACCACATGACTAATTATCATTAGCCACTCCATCAGATTGCTGCATTAGCATGTGACTTCCTTGTGAGATCACTCTTCACATTGAAACCACTGAGAGAAGAGAAGTCTAAGAATGAGAAAGACTTACCATGATTTGGAAACCTTCTGAGATAAGTCATCAGTGTCAAGGTCTTGCGGAATTCTGGGGTATGGAAACTGCCTAAAGTCTTATTCAGTAGAAACTTAGGAAAACAATATAGCCCACTGAAGAAAATGAAAAACTTTACTGCTGCATAAAAAAGTAACAGAGAAAATTTAAGATAAATGTAATATGTGGTAGTCTGTCCAGCGTAATACTTGCAATGCATTGTACTGCAGGATTAGGAAACGCAGAACATGAATTATGGCTTTACCACTTATCATAAAACTTAAATGGAAGAAATTTCATGCATCATGATCAGATCTCCATGTATTAGTCTGTTATCATTGTACCTTGTGGGAAAGGAAGCTTTATATATATATATATATATATATATATATATATATATATATATAAAAGTCTACTTCAAATCCCAAACTCCCACCAGCATGACTTGCCCAACACAACACTAAAACACACCTTACTATCTAAAACCCACATATGTGTGTCTGTGTGTGTGTGTGTGTGTGTGTATATATATATATATATATATATATATATATATATATATATATATATAATACTGAAATCCCGAATTTCAGTATTTCAAAATTACAATCCTGAAAGCTTACAAACGTGAAATCTGACAATCGCGAATGTCAGAATCCCAAGAAAATTTAATAAATAGCTGATATAGCTTTAATACGACGTACGTCATACCTATACAGCAATGGCGTCTCCGTGCTTTTCCTCACCCAGAAATATTGGCACTGTTTACACAGCAATAAAGTTCTGATAATAGATGGTTACGTTTACCACCTAGAACAGAAACCTCCTGAAAGAAATTACTGGTGCTGCAAGTAGAAAATATCAATGAAATGCAAAGGTAGGCTAATCACAACCCCTGTAGCCGGTGGTGAACAACTGTGTAAAACAGTGGCACATATACATACTGGTGATCCCACGGAGGCTGAAAGATATGCTATGTGTGCTGAATTAAAGCACAGAGCAGCTGTGTCCAGAGATGCACCCTGTTTACTTGTAGAGGATGCACTAGCATCCACTTCTTTAGATGTTGTGCCAGATCTCCCTAGGACAAATATCATTTTACACACACTAAATATACAGGAGTACCCCATTAAAAGTGGCACACTTGTAGACAAAGTGTAGTGGATGCTACTGGTGAGAACATAGTGA